>NW_024720513.1:45000-217500 GCF_018991925.1 Homarus americanus
TTTAGATAAAAATTTTCTAAAGTAACTATGTTATCTTTTGTGCAAAATATAGACATTTATATTCAAAATATTCCCCTATTTAAGGAATCTAGCAATGTCAATTATATTATCTAACTGTTTGAGGTATTATTTATTACAAAAAAGTTAAGTATTCTGGTTTCCCTTGGGACGGTTGGTGGGGTGGAGAGGAGGACCGACCGACCATGTTACCCGTGAAGAATATTTTTTTATTAACTGAAGATATTTGTTTAGCTCATAAAATTCACTAAATTACCCGGTCTGAATATAATTTACATTGCTGGAATTCTTATAATTTGATGATCATTTTGAATATAAACATCATATATTTTGCATTAGACATACAAATTTTAGATAAAATTTTTCTCAGAGTAACCATGTTATCTTTTGTGCAAAATATGACATTTATCATTCTAGTCTTCTAAGAATCCAGCAATGTCAATTATATTATCCTTTTAATCTGAGGTATTATTTAATACTAAATGTTAAAAACTCTTGAAGGGAGGATTGGTGGGGATGGGGGAGGTTGGGACTGACCGCGGTTGGAAGAGGCAAGGTGGGGGTACTTTGATTGACAGATAGTGTCCTGAAGATTATTTTTTTTTATTAACTGAAGATATTTGTTTTAGCTCATAAAATTCATACAATTACCCGGTCAGAATATAATTTACATTGCTGGAATTCTTATAATTTAGTGATCATTTTTTGAATATAAACATCATATATTTTGCATTAAACATACAAATTTTAGATAAAAATTTTTCTCTAGGTAACTATGTTATCTTTTGTGCAAAATATATGACATTTATATTCAAAATATTTCAGTCTTCTAGGAATCCAGCAATGTCAATTTATTATCCTGACTTTAGTTTGAGGTATTATTTATTAAAATTTAGTGGTTTTCCCCAAAATTTCTCAGAGGCCGGCATGTGTAGTGTGAGGGGGAGGAGTTAAGTCCATTATTTGAATGGACATTAATTGGCGACTGTATTTCTCTATTTCTCTTAGTATTAATTGTGTGCATGTACCATCATAAAATTTAGATGTTATTTTACTACATAGGTATGTGCCTTCAAAGTGGGTTTGGGGTCGGGCGGTTTCTATTGGAATTAATCCCATATGTTCTGTTGTTCACTTGTAGTTCACTTAACACGGGACCCTCTGGGTTCTATTGACGCGTTAAATTGAAATTTCTTAATACATATATATAATATATATATATATATATATATATATATATATATATATATATATATATATATATATATATATATATATATATATATATATATATATATATATATATATATACTATATATACTCTCCTACACAAAGACGGAATTTGAACAAAAAAAAATCAGCCCAAAGTTAGGGGGTCGTCTTAAGCACCAGAGATAAAATTCTTACCTCTTAAATATTGCGGTTTAGCGTGTCAAGAGTGGTGATGGAAACATGGTAAACCACTGACAAGGTCCTACCACTAATTATTTTATACTGATACTTACGTTTGGGAAGCTGGATTAAAATGAAGATTACCGGTATATTAAAATAATAAAAATGTATTATAAACCTGTCTAACATACCGTAAAACAACAATATACCCCGGTAATAAACACAGTTGCTATCATCACCCCCCCCCCATTTGCCAGTGACAAGAAAGGGAAAGTGACCTTGACTGTGACCGCCTGTGGCTATTTTTAGCCGTCCTTGTGTTCGGAGGTGGTCAGTAATGCATATCTGTATATTTACTGATCATAATACTTATCTCCTATAAATAATTAATTTAAAATTTATTTTTTTACAAAGAATATTCAGTAAATGACTGAGTTAATTCTTGAAACTACCGACAGTGGTAAATTTAGGATGAGAATGATGAACAGAAGTCACGTCATAGATTCGAGTTTGGTCCTTAATGATCACCATAAATTTCTGGTCAACTTCACCTACCAGGTGAAGTTGACCAACAAGTATATAAATTAAAGAAAATACTTGCAGTGTGTTTAATGTATTACAGTATATTATAAATAAATAAATAAACAAATAAATTGGCAAATCTATTTCAAGTAAATGGAAATATTTTACTCACACCAACATTAGTTCCAGTTAAATAATTGATGCTTAAGTGAGTCACTAGTGTACACCAGCCGGTAAAATTTGATGCCAATACTTGAAGTGAATTGGCATTATTTTAAATAACCAACAATAAATAAATGGAAAAAAGATCAAAGGTGAGAAACATTATATTGTATGTATGTTGTGTTGTCAAAGGAAGAGAAACAATTGAAACTCTGCAATTGTGTGTAAATGAGACAGAAAGATAAATCAGCAACCTAAGACTTGGTCACAATTTTCGTGATGCCATATGGAAGTAGGGTCTACCATTAGACAATACTGTACATTATGCTTCCAATATCTTCCCAGGCGGTAGTATCTCCCTGTTTGGTAGCTGCCTAAAACTTTTAGTAATATTACTTTGATACAACATGATAAATTAGACAAACAATGAAAATAAACAAACAAAAGTTATTTACCAAGACCTCTCTGAGAACAGAGGGATGGAGGGGGAAGGAAGGAGGTTGAGATAAGATGGCTATTTATAGCCTGTCTTTGTGTAGGAAGTCGACCACACTAGAAATGATTAATTTTATGGTAGTGTCGTGAGGATGTGTGAGTGGTGTGGGGGATTGTGGTAGTGTTGTGAGGATGTGTGAGTGGTGCGTGAGGTTGTGGTAGTGTCGTGAGGATGTGTGAGTGGTGTGGGGGATTGTGGTAGTGTTGTGAGGATGTGTGAGTGGTGTGGGGGATTGTGGTAGTGTTGTGAGGATGTGTAAGTGGTGTGGGAGGTTGTGGTAGTGTTGTGAGGATGTGTAAGTAGTGTGGGGGTTTTGTGGTACAGTTGTGAGGATGTGTCAGTGGTGTGGGGGGGTTGTGGTAGTGTTGTGAGGATGCTGTAAGAGTAGTGTGGGGGTTTTGTGGTACAGTTGTGAGGATGTTTGAGTGGTGTGGGGGGGTTGTGGGAGTGAGTCATAACCACACACCACCCTCAACACACTACCTCTTTCCTGCATCACCATCCAACACTACCAACGTGCAACACACCTGGTCACCTCTACATTATTAACACCTATACTGGAGTTGATTGGGATCAGGTGCTGTGTACATCGATGTATTTCTGCCCCTGACACTGAATACGTCATCAACCTCTAGGGTCCAGGATAATATTAAGCCCTGGCACGGTGACTCCTCTCTCTTAAAGTGCATTAAGGTGATTGAATTTGGCGTCATCTAATCCCTAACTTCATAATGGAGTTGTCAAGGCTTCACTGTAATTACAATCTCCAGTTTTTTAGTTTCGTTTATTCAACTGGTATTATATCTACTTGTATATTATTTCGCTGTACTGTATAATAAAGTGTTTATAAAGGAAACAAAATGCCTTTAACAAGAGTTATTTAACCAGACGTGGACATTTCTTTTTGTAAAGTCATATGTAGTATGAAATACAATATTTCAGTATACGAGTGTCATGTTGAGATGGGAGTGGTGACATTAGTGGGGCAGCTAAATGCAATTTTTCAAGAGAATCATGAAAATGGTGGTACAAGCACCAAATTTGGCATGGTAATTCTCTAATGGTTACTAGTTCAAGTCTGCCTGATTGGCCATTTGAAAATCAAAGATGGCGACCATTTTTCAAATGACCGCCATATTGACCTTCAAAAGTTGATTTTTCTTATAGAAATTGATGTAGTTGGTCAATCTGGGTGATCTTGGTGTCGATATGTATGTTTTCAAGCATGCTCAGATGATTTTTTATAGTTTTAAGTCCATTGTAACATTTTTATCCACATAAAATAACACTTTTAGTAAAAAATATAACAAAAAAGAACTTACTAAAAAAAAAGTAAGGTAAACAGTGGGAACACAGTCCCACCACCGAGACGAGGTAACACTCCCACCACCAATCGTCTCGTGTGAAGCAAGCATATAAATTAAAGAAAATACTTGCAGTGTGTTTAATATGTTACAGTATATTATAAATAAATAAATAAACAAATAAATCGGTAAATCCATTTCAAGTAAATGGAAAAATTTTACTCGACACCGACATTAGTTTCAGTTACCGGTAAATAGCAGACGCTTCAGTGACGTCACTAGTGTTTACACTACACCAGCGGGTAATATTTGATGACATTACTTGAAGTGAATTGGCCTTATTTTAAAAAACCAAGGATGGTTGGTAAAGGACTACTGAGTCAGTGGGTAAGTGTCACATTTGGGGTACTGGTCTTATACAGCGAATAGAGCTCAAAAGCTACTTTTTAAATGGAAATTTGGGGGGCCGTCTTATGCACCCCGACGCCTTATAGGCCGAGATATACGGTATATATATATACAGTATATATATATATATATACACATATATATATATATATATATATATATATATATATATATATATATATATATATATATATATATATATATATATATATATATATATATATATATATATATATATATATACATATATATATATACAGTTAACCCTCACTTTACGCGGTTAATGTAACCCGGAGGGTACCGCGGAAAGCGAGAAACGCGTAAAGTGAATAACATAACATATGGGATTAATTGAAATGGAGTCCAGGCCGATCCCCAAACGCCACTTTTTGACATAGAGAAATACAGTCGCCAAGTTAATGTCCATTCAAATAATGGACACGACTCCCTCCCCCTCTCACACTACACTGCGGGCTCTTCCCTCTCTGAGAAATTTTGGGGGGAAAACCAGGTATAGTAATAAATTATACCTCAAACTAAAGTTAGGATAATATAATTGACATTGCTGGATTCCTTGTAAGACCAGGAATATTTTGAATATAAATGTCATATATTTTTCACAAAAGATAACATACTTACTCAGATTAAACATTTTATCTAAAAATTTTATATCTAATGCAAAATATATGTTTATATTCAAAATGATCACCAAATTGTAAGAATTCCAGCAATGTAAATTATATTCTGGCCGGGTAGTTTGTATGAATTTTATAAGCTAAAACAAATATCTTCAGTTAATAAAAAAAAAATATTCTTCACGACACTATCTGTCAATCAAAGTAGCCCACCTTGCCTCCACCCCTCTTCCAACCGCACGGTCAGTCCCAACCCAACCCCCACCCCCCACCAATCCTCCCTTCAAGAGATGTTGGGTGAAAAATTTAGATTTTAACATTTTGTATTAAATAATACCTCAGATTAAAGTTAGGATAATATAATTGACATTGCTGGATTCCTTGTAAAACCAGGAATATTTTGAATATAAACGTCATATATTTTGCACAAAAGATAACATACTTACTCAGATTAAGCATTTTATCTAAAAATTTTATGTCTAATGCAAAATATATGATGTTTATATTCAAAATGATCACCAAATTGTAAGAATTCCAGCAATGTAAATTATATTCTGGCCGGGTAATTTGTATGAATTTTATGAGCTAAAATAAAAATCTTCAGTTAATAAAAAAAAATATTCTTCACACGGTAACAGATGGTCGGTCGCCGGTCCCTCCCTCCCTCCCCCCACCCCCCACCAACGTCCCTACTAGATAAATGTGTGGGAATACCAGACTGTTTACCTTTTTAGTAATAAATAATAAATCAGACTAAAGTTAGGATAATATAATTGACATTGCTGGATTCCTTGTAAGACCAGGAATATTTTGAATATAAATATCATATATTTTGCACAAAAGATAACATATTTACTCAAGAGTAAACATTATATCTAAAATTTGTATGTCTAATGCAAAATCTATGATGTTTATATTCAAAATGATCATCAAATTGTAAGAATTCCAGCAATGTAAATTATATTCTGGCCGGATAATTTGTATGAATTTTATGAGCTAAATTAAAAAAAATTATACTTCACCCGTGTAAAGGGGTACACCCACCGCGGAATGTGAGCATCCTGGGTTCTGGCAGGGCACCGCGTAAACGTGGAAACGCGGAATGTGGGACCGCGTAAAGTGAGTTGACTGCATATATATATATATATATATATATATATATATATATATATATATATATATATATATATATATATATATATATATATATATATATATATATATATATATATATATATATATATATATATATATATATATTGGGCTATGAAATATATATATACATTAACTGCGGTCAATAGAACCCAGAGGGTCCCGTGTTAAGTGAAATCGTTAAGTGAACAACAGAACATATGGGATTAATTCCAATAGAAACCGGCCCGACCCCCAAACTCCACTTTTTGAAGACACATAACTATGTTGTAGTAAAAATAACATCTTAATTTTATGATGGTACATGCACACAATTAATACTTAAGAGAAATAGAGAAATACAGTCGCCAAGTTAATGTCCATTCAAATAATGGACTCAACTCCCTCCCCCTCTTCTCACACTACACTGCCGGCTCTTCCCTCTCTGAGAAATTTTTGGGGGAAAACCACTAAATTTTAATAAATAATACCTCAAACTAAAGTTAAGATAATACAATTGACATTGCTGAATTCCTTGTAAGACCAGGAATATTTTGAATATAAATGTCATATTTTGCACAAAAGATAACATAGTTACTCAGAAAAATTTTTTATCTAAAATTTGTATGTCTAATGCAAAATATATGATGTTTATATTCAAAATGATCACCAAATTATAAGAATTCCAGCAATGTAAATTATATTCTGGCCGGGTAATTTGTATGAATTTTATGAGCTAAAACAAATATCTTCAGTTAATAAAAAAAAAAATAATCTTCACGACACTATCTGTCAATCAAAGTACCCCACCTTGCCTCCCCCCCTCTCCCAACTGCGCGGTCAGTCCCAACCCTCCCCCCAACCCCCCACCAATCATCCCTTCAAGAGAAGAGTGGGTGAAAAATTTAGATTTTAACATTTTGTATTAAATAATACCTCAGATTAAAGTTAGGATAATATAATTGACATTGCTGGATTCCTTGTAAGACCAGGAATATTTTGAATATAAACGTCATATATTTTGCACGAAAGATAACATACTTACTCAGATTAAACATTTTATCTAAAAATTTTATGTCTAATGCAAAATATATGATGTTTATATTCAAAATGATCATCAAATTATAAGAATTCCAGCAATGTAAATTATATTCTGACCGGGTAATTTGTATGAATTTTATGAGCTAAAACAAATATCTTCAGTTAATAAAAAAAAAAAATATTCTTCACCGGGTAACAGATGGTCGGTCGGTCCCTCCCTCCCCCCCCCCCCACCAACCGTCCCAAGGAGATGTGTGGGAAAACCAGAATACTTAACTTTTTTGTAATAAATAATACCTCAAACTAAAGTTAGGATAATATAATTGACATTGCTGGATTCCTTGTAAGACCAGGAATATTTTGAATATAAATGTCTTATATTTTGCACAAAAGATAACATAGTTACTCTGAGAAAATTTTTTATCTAAAATTTGTATGTCTAATGCAAAATATATGATGTTTATATTCAAAATGATCATCATATTGTAAGAATTCCAGCAATGTAAATTATATTCTGGCCGGGTAATTTGTATGAATTTTATGAGCTAAAACAGGCAGTCAGGCAGGGTGGCGGGTGTGGGGTGGGGCGAATCTAAAAATAGCGTCTCGAGCCGGACACTCACCGCGTATATGATGAAAAAATCCGTGTTAAGTGAAAGTTCAGCTCTGGCGAACGCATTATATGATACGCATTAAGTGAAACGTGTAATACTATATATATATATATATATATATATATATATATATATATATATATATATATATATATATATATATATATATATATATACAGTAGTTCTGCTATAACGCGATAATTGTGTTCTTGTAAAATATCGTGTTATAGAAAATCGCGTAATAGAAATAACAGGGCTTATGGAGAAAATAGGGTTAGGTGCAGATTACTCGAAATCGAAAAAATTTAGTAGTTAGCCTAACACAAAGGATAGCACAGTCTAAATAAATGTTACATTCATATCTAATAATGAAATCATACAGTAAATTTAACACTTTACCTTGAAAAAATATGAATGTAACTTGATGGGGGAGAAGGGTGATTTTGAGGTTGATAACATCGAGCTTCTCTTCAAGTGTTATATCCTTTCTTTTACGATAATCACCGGGAATTCTATCATCAGAACGCTTTTTGGAGATATTCTTCTTTACCATATTCACAGTTAATACCACAAAATTGGAGAAATAGTAAGCAAAAATCGCGTTATAGCAAACAAGCGTTCGCGTTATACAAATATTGTTCCGAATTCATAAATCGCGTTAGAGCAAATTCGCGTTATCAAAACACGCGTTATAGCAGAACTCACTGTATATATATATATATATATATATATATATATATATATATATATATATATATATATATATATATATATATATATATATATATATACTCGTAAATAACTACTGTACTGTGTACGTACAGGTGATTAATTTTTATGTCTAGTGCAAAATATATGACGTTTATATTCAAATTATTCGCTGTCTTGCAAGGATTCCAGCAATGTAAATTATATTCTCCTATCTTTAGTGTGTTATATTTTACAGTGGTCCCTCGGTTAACGAGCACAATCCGTTCTAGAAGGTTGCTCGTTAACCGAAACCATTGTTTCAATGGGTTTTTGGGTAATTGGTTCCAGCTCACCGAAAATTGCCTAAATTCAACAAAAAAGGTAGAAAAGTACACTTACTTTGAGGTGTGTATGTAGAACACTCCTGGATGATGATAATGATGATGGGAATTAGAATGGGATTGGAGAAGGGAGAAGAGAAGAAATTGGGGTGAAAGAGAAGTCACCCCATGGTGACATTTCACCCATAAAATTTTAGTTCTCTTGGTGTAATTCAAGATTATTTTCTTTAAATCAACACTACACTGCATTATATATTGTCAATATGTAAAATAAATTCAAAATTACCATTAATTTGCTTGTAAACACAGAAAAAAGCATTTAGTTGAAGAGAGTCTCAAGCAAGATGTTACCTCCACTGAAATGACACATAGACTAACGCCTGTATGCTGTGTTGGCAGGCTGGATGGCGTGCCACAAACTAGTGACCCTACCTTCAATTATGTTCAATAATTGTTAAAATGACTAAAAAATTTAATATTAAACTTTTAAAATTATTGAATAGTATAAACTTCTTGATATTTACTAAAAGGGTAAGGAATTTAAGCCCTAGAACCGATTACTGTATTGGCAGACTAATACTACAGCTGGTGGACTGCCAAATGCAAGCTAAAACATGTGGAGGTCGGCTCGTAAGAAACTCGTTAATCGAGGGATTGCTCGTTAACCGAAGTTAAGAATCTAATGGAAGGTAACTCGTTAACCGAAATCTCGTTAACTGAGGGACCACTGTATTAGATAAAAACGTGAAGCTTAAAACCACCAAACCCTGGCTGGGAAGAAGGGGGGGGGGGTTGAGGAGGGAGGTGAGGTGTTGTTTGACAGTTCTTATTTATTTATCTGTCCTTAAGAGTGACTAAGTTTTCTCTTATAAAATGTCACTGAACTGACATGGGAGAATATAATTATGATTGCTGGAATTCTTATAAGATGGTGATTAGTTTGAATATAAAGATGCTATAGTTAATCCAATAGACATATCAAATTTTAGTTCTAATTAGTAATTTGATTACAAAGGCTAAAATTTTTATCTTGTGCAAAATATTTGATGTCTAAATTCAAATTATTCACGGTCTTGTAAGAATTCCAGCAATGCAATTTATATTCTGCAAACTTTACTCTGATATTTTATAAAATTAGTAGAATATCACCTGTTTCAAAACTGTCCTGGCACCAAATAACTGAATCAGAGAAAAGTGTGGGTCATTTCTCCATTTAGTTGACCTTCTGCTGTCGCTGAAGTGGCTTCAGTCAGGTCAAGCTCATCAAGCTAGACTGGCGCAGTCATCTCACCGATGACTGTGTTTGCAATTTGAATATAATTTACCTTTTGCTATTAAGTGTCAAAGTGAACATCTTTCTATGTAGGCCTACCAGTATGTCAACTATTGAATTGTTATAAAAAAAAATTTTTTTAAGGTTTCATAAAATTTTGGAAGGACTAACTCTAATGATCGTGATGACGGCTAACCTGAAAACCTTAAGGATTCATATTACGCTCAAACGTCCACAAAACCTTCTGAGTCCCCCAGTGGAAACATCCCCCGTTTTCTCTGTTTCCCCCGTCTTTGTTTAGTGGGAACTTGGAATATAATCCACGGATTTAGTAGCAGACGCTGTATGTTGGGACCTGTTGCCATCCAACCCTTTGTAATCAATTTAATTTTGCTTTTGATAGCTGAGTCAGAGCATTGTTAGTGAAGATAATAGTAGAGAATGAAAATGAGTTCATAGTCTCAATTTCAACGTCAGAGTGTACAGTAAATTAATTCATCGGAATAGAAGTAGGTGGACTCCCTGGCCTGTTTTGAGTGAGGGCCCCGCGGGCATTTCTACCGTTAGTGAGTGCCCGTCCCTTCATCCTTACAGGTATGCCATTCCACTCTGTGTTGTAATTCGCCCTTCTTTAAGTGATTTGACCCAATTAATAGTTGATTGTGCAAGTGTTACAGTAACGTAGTTGATATGCTCTGAGTGAAGTCATATTTACGTCTTTAACGTCCCCTGAAACGTAATGTTGTTGTCACAGTTAGTGAGTGCCCGTCCCTTCATCCATACAGGTCCCCTGACGCTGCCCCGTTTGTCTCCCGATCCCATTGTGATTCTTGAACCGCTCTACCATCCAACAACGGCCTCAGATGTATTAGATGTCCAGCCGGGATCATATATGAGAAGATGGCACCGATGCGGCCTGATTAATGTGCCCCAAGGCTTCGTTGGGCCAGACCCCAGGCCCGCCATGTGTCTGGCTACCCCACAATAACAACAGCCCCAGTGCTCTACCCTGGGTTACTCCTTGGAAGTATATGTCCACAGAGAGTGTTGTAACATGTATGTTAGGGATAATTAGTTGGAAATAATTATCCCATGTTGGGTAGCGGACCCCTGCATATACTAGTGTCATTGTTTACGTATATGTTGAATAATCTACAATGAGTGCCATGTAATGTACCACCAGTAATGTTGTGAGTAAGAGTAAAGAAGAAGGAACTAAGTTTGCACTAAGCCCAGGAGGTGAACCTGGTAATCATATGATTAATACAAAATCTTTCCCCATTGATTGCATATTAATAAATTTGTTTTTAGAGTACTTTAGGTGTATTCATTTCTCCCACAGTATTTTACCTTTATTTTCATCCAAGTGACCTGATACCAAAATTACCATACTCACGTGCCTAGACCCTCGACCATGCTACCAAAAGAATGCCCAGGCTACCAAAAGAATGACCATGCTACCAAAAGAATGCCCAGGCTACCAAAAGAATGACCATGCTACCAAAAGAATGCCCAGGCTACCAAAGGAATGTCCATGCTACCCAAGAATAGGTGACGGAACTGAGTAAGAGTAAGAACTAAGAGAAGTAAATAAGATGAGGGTGGTGTAGAAACAGAGAGGGAGTCAGGCCCCCTCACATTGGTGACAGACCAAGAATCCGCCCCCTCACATAACAACTATACAATGGACAAGTTGATGGTCAAAATTTTTTCGTAAGATGGCAGGTCAATGGGTAAATAAAATGCTTAAATTTACTATAGTAATGATATTCTTAAATAAATTGGGCCAAAAAGTGTCAAAAATACGGGTTAAAGTTGCTAAAAAGTCAGGTGACTGTAAAACGCTCTGTGATTGGTTATGACGTCACTGGTTGGGGTGAACTTCCCAGTGGGAGGCAGCCAGCTGTAGTTGTCCAACCTTCTCGGCTAATCTGCTCAGTAAATAAATATTATTAGATAATTAATTGTGTTTTATTGTGCAATACTATTTTGAATATATAAATATTACTAAGCACATTAAATTATTCAATGGATATTAGCTGCCCATACAACAAATTTCATAGTACGTATAATCATTCCAAACAATATTGAAATTATTTTGGTTTTGGTCACCTTAAGATTCTAACTATGGGAATAAGTACTTTAAACAATAAGACACATTATCTCTACAGGATGTGTCACAAAACATTTTTTGATCTCATAAGAAAGTAAAGATCATAGGCTAGGTTTGAGTATGATGAGTCACAAGGGGGTAGCCTCTGTCACATTAATATTATATAAATATGGGCAAAGGACTTATATTCATTACAGTCAACCCTCACTTTACGCGGTTAATATAACCCACAGGGTACCGCGGAAAGTGAGAAACGCGTAAAGTGAACAACATAACATATGGGATTAATTTAAATAGAGACCGGGCCGACCCCCAAACTCCACTTTTTGACGACACACAACTATGTTGTAGTAAAAATTGTATCTTAACTTTATGATGGTATGCACAAACAATTAATAT
Source organism: Homarus americanus (assembly GCF_018991925.1). Taxonomy (NCBI): domain Eukaryota; kingdom Metazoa; phylum Arthropoda; class Malacostraca; order Decapoda; family Nephropidae; genus Homarus; species Homarus americanus. The sequence continues at coordinate 57,540 of NW_024720513.1, forward strand.
AGAAGAGGTTAGGTTAGGAAAAATAAAGGTTAAGTTAGGAAAAATAAAGGTTAGGTTAGGAAAACTAAAAGTTAGGTTGAACACTTACGTCAGTAGAAGAGATGGGTCGGCATACGGGGATGGAGGCTGGTTCCCAGGCAGAGGGCAGGCTACTGGCCCTCAGGTGAGTCACCATCACTGTCATCCACACTTACTAGTGCCTCCCTGACAAATCCCTCAAAGTCATCTTCACTGTCTCTACCTCTGTCACTATCACTGGCTTGGGCTGGCTGTGGTGGGTTGCGGGAGAAGAACTCTGTTATGCTTTGCTGACGGCTGGTGTTTATGTTGTCGTGATAAACCTTGAAGTAGGGCTCCATAGTCTGCAACAGCTGGGTAGTGAAGATTCATAGCCTGTTTGCGTCATGGTCGTCGGAAAGGAGGAGCTTGATTTTCTAGACACACTCGATGGCACCCCTAACATTACTATGGGATAAGCGGTGTTCTTCTTGGGATGAAGCACCACCTGCCTCTTCACTGACGTCATCATCATCTACCATCTCGTCGGTAGTCACATCAGGATCCCTTATCATCTCCAGGATGTCGTCGTTGGTGGTCTCGGAGAAGCCTGCAGCTGTAACACTCTGCGCAGCTTCTCTGGCAAGGTCCACTGCTACTGCAACAGTCTGAACCTCACCAGTCACAAGATTGACTCTGCCTTACACCCGGAATGCCATGCAACACATGTCTCCATGCGTGACGAACAGTTGCTACAGACAGCTGATCCCATGCCTCCACCAAGAAGTCCACAGCTTTCTTGATGTTAAATATTCTCCAGAATTGTTTGAAAAGTATTTTTTGCTCTGCCAACTGTTGATCCTCATCTTCTTCGCTCTTGCTATCGGTGGTGGTGTCACTCAGGTTACGCAACTCTTCCCTGGTGTTGGTATAGTTGTCCAGGAGCTTGAATTTTTTTGTTGAGAATGCAGCTTTTACATTACAGATTAACTCTTGGTCCATGGGCTGTAATATAGACGTAGTGTTGGGAGGAAGGAAGACCACTTTTACGTTGGGGTGACGATCTAACAGTAGGGGCGAGTGTCCTGGTGCGTTGTCCAGCAGCAACAAAATCTTGAATGGCACATTCTGTTGCTCACAGAATTTCTTTACATCGGGAACAAAACAGTCATCAAACCAGGAGAGGGACAGTGTAGAGAACATCCACGCCTTACGTGCGGTCAGCCAGTGGACATTTAGCTTGGTCATGTCCATGCTCTTGTAGGCGTGCGGCTTGCGGGCTGTGTGGATCACCAATAACTTGAGCTTACAGGTACCGGAGGCATTGGTGCTAAACAGGACGGTGATGCGCTCCTTCTGCATCTTCCAGCCCCAAATCTTGCTGGCATTCTTCACAACGAAGGTCTTGGAAGGTAGCTTTTTCCAAAAAAGACCAGATTCGTCCATGTTAAACACCTGGTCGTCGGTGTACTGTCCTTCCTCCATAATCTCACGTAAAAACGGAGGAAATTCCCTAGCCGCAGCACGGTCAGCACTAGCTTCTTCACCACCAATGTTTATATTGGTGATCTTGTTCCGCATCTTAAACCTCTGTAACCACCCAGAGGAAGCATTAAAGGGTTTGGGCTCTGTAATTCCCATCTTTCGTGACACTGCAGCATACAGTTCACGTGCGTACTCCTTAACAGAGCGCGTGTCCACTGCCATGTTCCGTCGCGCCTGACGCACCAAGTAGCTCACAAGTAATTTTTCCGTCTTGAGAAGCACCTGGTTGTGAAAATACCTGATCATAGAAGCACCTGTAGACTTTGTGATCTTCATGTGCTCCTTTATCTTGGCTGCATCCTTCTTTATCGTCCGGATCGTAGATTCGTTCACACCATGTTGGCGCGCCAAATCAACCTGTCTTGTTCCTTTCTCTAACTCTTGGATGATCTTGTACTTCACCTCGTAGCTTAAGGAATGTCGTGTCTTCTTGGGCTTAGGGCGGCTGGGTCCAGGCAAGGAAAGGTTTCTCTATGGGGACGGTGGTCTGGCGGAAGCCATTTTACAGAACAATGGATGCACGATTACACGGTGTGGCCTGGAGGGATGAAACTGCCGCGGCTAGGTCAAGCGTCGTCTTTCCTCCCTCCCCCAGGTGGACACGTCATATTACTTTGAACCAATTACAGCTAGCAGCGGAGGGAGGTAGGGTTGCATGGCCAATCACAGTCCGATACGTTATATGACGTCAGTGATAACGCAACAGAGACATGCACTGCGCAACCTTACCGCGCGGCTTGGCCAGGCAGAGGAGAGAGGAGGCGGGAGCAGGCGGGTGGGGCGAATCTAAAAATAGTGTCGAGCCGGACACTCTCCGCGTAAAGGGGTACACGAACCGCGGAATGTGAGCGTCCTGGGTTCCGGCAGGGCACCGCGTAAACGTGGTATGTGGGACCGCATAAAGTGAGGGTTGACTGTATATATGTTCTATCACCCAGACTATTGAGCATACAGCTACATAAGCATTTCTTCTGTCACACCTCCAAGGGTGGACAGCCCATAAACATTTGTTCTTTCACACCTTCTTGAGTGTACAGCCCATAAATCTACAGACTCAACCGTCAGTGTGTTGGTCGGCTGTTTAGATAATGTCTGTGTTGAAGGGTGGGTTATTCTCCAACCACCAGACACAGCCCGACATGATGCCCTAAAGTCGTGTCGTGAGACCAGCTCTCCAGGCTGTACCTCTCTCTAATTATATCAGCTAATTACAAGCTAATAGCTAATACTCATTAGTCTGTCAATACCAAATAATTGTACAGACATGACTACCCAATATAACTAGAAAATCACCAAGTGTGTTTACATTAAACCAAGGAACAAGGAGTGAAGAAAACAGTACCTGTGTGTCTTGTTTAACTTACAAGCTAAGATAATTACAAGTACAACCCAGGACAGCTGTGACGATTTCAACTGTCAACCAATCTACGACTGTATCAAAGGGGACATGCCGTGAAATTACCTGATATCTCACTCAGCTGAATCAAAGGTACCAGCGACTAACCTACACTCATTCAAGCAAGTGTTAACAAGTGAGATACAGTAGTTCAATATCATACCACAGTTAAAACAGGTGTAATAACTCGAAACGAGTGATTTCCAATAGAAATGAGTCAAAAACATTCATAACACATCGCAAGCCATCGGAGTTAAACAGTCTGCATGTCTAAGAACAGAGATGACCAAAACTTTAATTTTACCCAATATAGCCTATCTCGAATTAAAACATCAAAACACTTATGGTAGTTAGCAAAATTTTTACCGAACAATTAATATTAATGATATATCCCAGTGGTTCATCAAAACAATAACAGCATTATGTTGTCATGTTTAGCTAGCATCAGGCATTATTAAAACAAACTCCAGACAATGTCATCACTTCTAAATTTACTCGTACCTCCATATAATACGGTTATACTCTGTAAATACACTGACAAAAAAAAAAAAAAAGTCTACCAGGTAAGAGTACATGACAGCTGAGCTGGTGTGAACATGGGAGTTTTTTATGTCCAAAAGAACATAAGAATGGAGTAAACTGCAGCAGGCCATACTGGGCAGTCGCGTTTACATCCAACCTAAGTTTGAAGCTGCTCTTCGCAGCACCTTTCTTCATTTACAAAATGTCCACGACTTGACCATAAAAAACACCCTTAAAACTTACCTGAATGTGGAAATTTGGGTCTGAAGAGGCCATCCTTTCTACTACCTACGACTACAGCCCAGCCGTGTTTGAAACTAGTGACTCCATTGCAAATGGCGGTCCTGTTTCTAGAGAAATACAAATTACAGTACAGTGATCCCTCGGTTAACGAAATACCTTCCATAAGATTCTTAACTTCAGTTAACGAGCATTCCCTCGATTAACGAATTCCTTACGAGCGCCACTCAACGTTTTCGCTTGCACACTAGCTGTCATATTAGTACGCCAATACAGTAATCGGTTCTAGGGTTTAAATTCCTTACTATTTTAGTAAATATCAAGAAGTTTGTACTATTCAATAATTTTAAAGGTCTTATATTAAATTTTTTAGTCATTTTAACAATTATTTAACAATTTAAGTACAGGGAAAGTAGCTTTTAGCGCGCCAAACAGCCTGTCAACACACCATACAGGCGTCAGTCTCTGTCTTTTCAGTGGAGGTAACATCTTGCTTGAGACTCTCTTCAATATAAACGCTTTTTTTCTGTTTCCAGTCAAATTATTAGTCATTTTGAAATTTATTTTACATATTGACAATATATACAGTAATGCAGTGCAGTGTTGATTTAAAGAAAATAATCTTGAATTACACCAAGTGAACTAAAATTTTATGGGTGCAATGGCACCATGGAGTGACTTCTCTTCCACCCCAATGCCTTCTCTTCTCCCTTCTCCTCCACCCCCATTCTAAATCCCATCATCTTCCAGGAGCCTTCTACATGCACACCTCGAAGTAGATGTACTTTACTGCATTTATTTTTAGTTTGTATGTAATTTTCGGTGAGCTGGAACCAATTACTCAAAATCCCATTGAAACAATGGTTTCGGTTAACAAACGACCTTCTGGAACGAATTGTGTTCGTTAACCGAGGGACCACTGTAATTTTAATGTAAAAATTGCACAAATATTAGAGCACAATTTTCTTGATATTTACTCCACTGGAAACGAATGTAAACAGAACAGATTACTGAATTGCCAGACTAGTCGATCAGCTGATGCTCACAACAAAACGTGATGTTCGTAAGGATTACGTTAATCAAATTTTTGTTTGTTAACCGAATTGAAGATTATGGAAGGTAATTCGTTAACCGAGGGACCACTGTACTTTGTTTTTTGTGGTTGTATAGGAGCATCTTCACGTGGTTCATCTATACAACGCTGTAGCCGAAATGTTTGTTTCTTGCATTATAATGCTGATGCCTCGATCAAAGAAACTCGGTGATCAACTACTGGTCCAAGGACATTCTACTCCTAATTCCTGTTTTGCTAGTACATATCTCACGACAAGTCCCAGCTCCTGTAGAAATACCTTAACTTTGCTGACAACTCTACCTTGGATTGTAGTGACTCGGTGTCCAAAATTAGGTCAACGTTTAGTGCATTGAAAAATAAAATGGAAAAACCATACCAGCTCCAAAAGTACAAGGAAACAGTGAAACAGCTGTGTTGCTGCAGGCTGTATTCAGCTACAACACGACCTTAGATAAGGAAACTTACAACATGTGTGCCAAATTTAAGTGCCACTGTGCATTCCACGTTTCCCCGAGTACCACTCACGAACACACTTTTAACCCAAAAGCGAGTGGTGAATGTGCTGTACAATGTAATAATGAGCCATGTGAAGTTGTACAAACATTATTGGTTGGTTAGTGCATCAACAAAGTACCTGATAGTTTACTTCCAGATGTGCAATAACTGCCTGAGGGGTGCCGAGGCAAGATGACTCGACAACAACCAAAAGTGGTGAGTACAGTTATGTTTTTTTTTCCTATGGACTAACATGCATGTCTAACATTTTAGCCTACTATTGTGTTTCTGGAGTAACTTTCTAAGATTAGTTAGACCTTTAAGGGTTAAAGGTGTTTTCCATGTATAAAATTTCAATGCCCTAAGTTTCTACATTCAGCTTTTTTCCCTTTTCTAGTTTTAATGTTCTATGTATGTATTTGATAAGTAATGTAATTAAAAGAGGGTACAGTACAAGTTACCTATATAGGAATTTTTTTATTGCAGGAATAATGAAATCTTTGTAGCTATATGATTTTTTTACTAACATATGAACTACAAAAGTAAAATAAAATTCAATCTACTTAAAAACATTATTAAGAATCTTAAAACCATACTATGTAAAAACCTGACAAACAATAACCAATTGATTGTACTACACATATTCTCCATAATTAATTTTGTCCCTTTTAAAATGTTATCAAGCTCATGTGGACATATGAATCTCCTATGAAAAGCAAGTTATCCAAGTTCAACATCCAGCAAAAAAGCCTTCATCCACTTGGATTTTTTTTTACCCTTCACATGAAACTTTAAAATGTCCACTAAATTCCTTATCCTAAAAGTGCTAAAAGGGGCCAAAACAACACCTTGCCTTTGTAAATAAAAAGCTGAAGTAATTGAAAGAACAAGATTTTGAAGTTACCATACTGCCACATTCAAAACTAATTTTGTACTACATATTTTAAGTGCCCTTTGTTTTATTTTTCTTGAAAGCCTCCTCAGATATTACTCCTTTGGCTATAAATACCTCCCTCATAATTTTTTTAAGGTAAGTTAGCTCTTGTTTCAAGTTGGAATATTTAGCCTTTAACTGCTTCTGTCTCTCTTCTTCAGCCTCTATCTTTGACATAAATTCCTCCTCCTCCTGTTTTTTCTTTTGCCTGTATCGAAGAGCTGCCTGTTTGTTCTGCTCTTTCTTTCTTTCTCGTCTATTCTCTGGATATGGTGTACTCCGCAGGGATGATGATTTTCTTTTTCGTGGGGAGAGTGAGTGAGCAAGTACCTCTGACTGATACTCTTTTTCAGAAAAATCAGAAATATATGCTGGAGAATGAGCAGAGCTAATTTTGTCATTAGAATCTGTTGACATATGGGAACTGAAAAAAGAACATGTTGCCTGTGATGGTGAAAGACTACCAGCTGATGGTACTGGAGAGGGGACTGATATTGGTGATACAGGTTCTGAACACAATGAAGAAACCTCTGGCATTTTTAACTTTGAATTGGAAGATTCTAACTGTAGTAGCAAATCTTCCATGTCTGATTCATACATTGAGGTGTCTAAAGATGAGCTTATGTTGTTAAACTCTTCCAATTTTCCTTCCTTTCCAATCATTTGAACCATTTCGTTAATAAGGCCATCAGCATCACAATTACCAATTTCATGGGGAGGAGCCAACTGCATATTTGGAGTAATATCTATGTTTGGAACTGAAGATGACTGTGCAGTGGAAAAATCTAGAGACTGTCCTTGGAAGGAATCATTGTTTGTAATAGGTGAACATACAGCAACCCTTTTCATGCAGATGATGATCTTGGGTGGTGGTAATGTAGAACTTGAAGGGTTTGCCGAGAGACCTTGAGGAGTACTCTTTTGTGGTTGTAACTCTGAGAGAGGTACAAGCATGTCTTCTGGTTTGATGGATGTGCAATAATCGTCATCCAAAATCCCAACCATATCAAGACTTTGGGAGACATCATTTTCCAAGTTCTGGGTGAATGCAACATCATCAAATAGCTTAACGTTGGCAAGACCCAAGTTCTCTCGGCTCTCCATCCAATCTGGGAGCTCTGCAAGTAAAATACAATAAATCACAACACATCCCTTAGATTTTTTAACCAGCACTTTTCAACTTGTCTTCAAATCTGCAACAATACATACATGTACAGTTTAGGTCATGTGAATGAAGATGTCAGAAAATACAAAAGAAGTAATACTGTCTATGCAACTAAAACATTTCTTAACATTGTTCCTATCCTGAATCTGCTCTTACAATAGTGAAAGAACAGCATGGCAATTTTTTATGGTGCCTGATCCTAGTAAAATAATTCTCATCTCATCACATCTTAAGAGGTGAGTACAGACTAATAGTTAATATATACAGTACAGTAAAGGAGTGTGAGATCAAGTCATCCCTAAGGACAGCAGGTGTCCACCATATTCAAATCATTAAGGAGTTACCCAACTTTTTTACCTAGTTCCAAATATTTTTAAGGGACAAAATTATCCAATTTGCATATACCATTACTCGTCTGTACTCAACATATCTTGATCCAAGATAAAAGGATACCCTGTATCAAACTGAAGGCGATGAAATGTCTAAAATGCATGAAGTTCATCTCCAGAGAACAGTGGTCAGCTATCTTGAGAACAGGAAGTAAGCTATACAAGAAGAGGTAGAGTGTAAGCATAACAGTACTATACACATTCCAGTGAAACAAGTGCAGAACCTAGAGTCTTGTGCAAATTGATAACACTAGTGACTGATTTTGATAAATGCTTAAAACTAGTAAATGAGAGGGTGATAATGATCATTAAGTCTATAGAATAAAAATGAATCGAATTAAGTTTTCTAAGAATGAAAAATGTTGTGTAATAATTTCAACTGTCAGAGCTGAAATGAACAGAAACCAGACAACTGCAAGCACGTGATGGAAATCCTTTAGATTGGTGGAAACCAAGAACATTTCTTCCAACATTAAGTATCCTTGCAAACAAGCATGCATCTTCTCCGCCATGATTGGTAGTACAGTGATATCTCCATTAGCCGGAACAATTGGTGCAGAGCACTTCAGTGAACGAGAGATTTCCCGGTAACGAGACGACTCTCAAAGCCGGAAAAAATATCCCTCACCCCTGTAATTTTGCGGGTAACTGAAAAATGTTCTTGGAAGTCCCAGAAATTGTCCATTACATCATCTCTCAAACCCAGAAAAATATCCCTCATCCCCTGAATTTTTCGTGCAACGTAAATTTATTCTAAGAATTTATAGAAAATGCCCGATTTTCAACTCTCAAACTGAAAAAAACCCACCCCTGAAATTTTCCGGGTACAGTATTAGGAAAATTTTATTGGAATTTTCCCGGAAAATAGTTCCCATGGTTGATTTTCCGAGAAAATTTCAACTCCGGCTATCAGAGAGTTCCGGGTTTGAGGGATTCCGGTTAACGGAGATATTACTTATATATGCTCCACATCCAGGTCATTTTAATGCTGACATTGGTGAATCACTCATGTTTTTAAACTACAATTTGAGAATTGTTGTTTGTAAAATATAATTCCAAGCTAAACTTTTGAGTTGAAATGTCCTAGAAAATGTACTGGTGTACCTTATTATAAGATCTTCAAGTTTAAATACTGCTCATCTACTAGTCTTATCGCATCTTACGCACATTCTACATTACACGTATGGCTTGGAATATATATACAGCTCCTCCCCAACTTACGACGGGGTTAGGGACCCAAATCCAGGTCGTAAGTCGAAAATGCTTAAATACATAGAAAATCTAAAATGGGTGTCTCTTTTTCTTCTCAGCACCACAAAACTCTCACTTTTAAGCTTGCAAGCCATTTTAAACTGAATTACAAAAAAAAAAATTGTCAGTACACAGCACAATCACCGACGTTGGGACTCGAAAATACGTAATTTGACAAAATTTTGGTACGACTGAGGCAGGTTGTAAGTGCGGGTGGTCGTAAGTCAGGGAGGAGCTGTATATAGATGCGTATGACGGGTAGATAACGGCATAGAAGACGCACCCCCCATTTCAGGAGTATTTGGACAAAAACGTGTGCATTTTCTTCCTGTAGCCATAGTTTTCTTAAAACAATACACAGTACCAGTAAATGTGAGGAATAAATAAAAATACCGATAAATAAGTTAAAACAAAAATTACTGTACTGTATTGCTAAAACTACTAATAAAAGAAAAATGAAAGTTTAACATAATCGCCTATTGCATTCACTCCCTGCTTCACCATAGCAACGCTCCCCCCTCCTGCTCCCTTTACGTGTTTACCCTTATGACTACCTTTTTTTTTAATATGTAAGTGGGATGATGTGGGCATATAAATGAGTAAAAATAAATGAAAAAAATTATGTATATCTACCTAAAATTAGGAGTGGGAAAACAACCATAACACTTCATAGCTTGGCCCAGTAGCCTGGTGGTTACAGTGACGAGTCTAACTTAGCTACAATGCTGCCAGTAATGTTAACAGATGCAGATATGTAATGAAACTTACTGTATCTGTAAATTTTCATTTATATCGGGTATTTGTTGATTTAAAAATAAATGTTACAGGCATGACATTAATAGATAATATTGCACTGAAGAGTTGGGTGCCTGCCATATGGAAGTTAATCATCTCGCATTATCATAATCAGTACAGTAGTTATTAATCCGGCATTTATATTTATTTTTTTTATAGTTAAAGCTAAAAATAATGTGTTCAAGTAAGCCACATGTACTGAGCAGGGGAAGGGGTTTGGGTTGTGCGCCTCTGCCTCGACAGAGGCAGCATATCCCAGCTATGATGCAGTGTGCACTATCTTGTATAATTTTAGTATTTTTATGCTTCCATTGTTTTCCTAAACATTCTCTGCTGAAATCAACTTGACAATCAGTGACAAAAGGATAAGTAAACTAACAGCAGAGGTGCTTGTGTGGTGCACATTTCAAAGGAAATACAGTAGGTCTAACCAGCCAAGTCGTCAGTTGCGCTATTGACAAACTGCCCACTGCTTCCACACTTACGATAACTTCCCACACAGAATACACACCCATGCTCTTCACATTTCATTTTATAGTTTTATATTATATTTTCTTTATTTCTTAGTTTCATTAGACTTAGAGCACTGATATGATACTTTAACAGCTCTTATAGTTTCATTATACAGTACTGTACAGCAATATCTCCGTAAGATAGAACAATTAGTGCAGAGCACTTACGGGACTCGGGACTGAGAGATCTCTGGGTAATGGGAGGACTCTCAAAGCCGGAAAATAATTTTCAACCCTTTTTAATGGTAAAACAATAAAATGGAAGTAAGAAAACTATACAGTCTCTCCTCGACTTACGACGGCCATGGTCATATAAAATATTTTTCACATTACGTATTTTCGAGTCCCAACGTTAGTGATCGCGCTGTGTACTGACAATTTTTTTTTTAATTCCCTTTAAAATGACTGGCAAGCGTAAAACTGAGTGTTCTCGTGGTGCTGAGAAGAAAAAGAGACACCCATTTTAGAATTTCTATGTCTTATTTTTGCCTCACGACCAAATCGACTTATGACCTGGTCGTCAGGACGGAACCCCTTCATATGTCGAGGAAAGACTTCTCTGGGGCCGCAGTAGCGAGGGAGATAAGGGGACTGTTTTGACAGCTTGTGCACATGGTCACTACACACACTTAGCGGCCATTTTCTGCTTGCCCTTGTGTCTGGGATGGCCAATAATACATATATTTACTGATCATTTTACTTATTTCCTATAAATAATTCATTTAGAATAGTTTGTTTGCATTATTTTTCATAAAAAGTGCTCGGCGACACACATGCAGTCTGTCTTTGTGTTTGGTAGAGCAAGTAATGCATAGAAATAATTATTGGAATAATAAATCCACAAATAAATTCATTTGTAACAATCATAGCATTGTTTAACAATAATAAACACAATACAACTACAGGTACACTACTTTTAGCGTGAGAGGTTGAGGTACGATTCTCCCTGGCGACAGGCTAGTGCATACTAACTGCACTGAGCCCACCCATGCTACCCTGCGCATGGCGTGACACCAAATAGTCATGCTGGAACCTTATAACCCGCGTTGGGCATCCAAACAATGGCATGTGTTCCAGGTGCCCCAGATGGACGTTCCGGAACGTCAACCTGGACGTTGGGGTTAATATTTACCTGCAGCTCCTACTTGTTTGAAGCTTAAGTACAATACAAGAGAACATGCAGGCTAAGATAAGAAATGTGATTATACTCATCTGAAATTTGTGTTTGTTGTTTCAGTTACGAAGCAAATATTGTAATTTTTGTTGTGAGAACACTGAATAGTGAACATTGCAATAGTGGAAGTTCCTTGTGTTTTATATAGACTTCTGAATATTTTATTTGTCTGATTAACAATACAGTAGGCTATGGAGGCAGTTTTTAATATGTAAAAATCAAATTGTGATTTAAATCAATGGCTTGGGAAAAAAGAAAAATTATTTTGATTTAAATCAAACAACCCTCTTATAAAATATGAGAAGTGAAGAGCATGTGTGTGTGTGTGTGTGTGTGGTGGGCTATAACTACATCTAACTCACCACCACCACTGAGTTTATTGCTGCTTTTAATGAAATCACAAAAGTTGTCAAAAAATCATAATACTCTACTATGGCATAGAAATAAAGAAAATATAATATAAAACAAGAACACAAAGAGCATGGGGATGTACAGGTATGTGTGAGAAGTAAACATGTATGGAGGTAGTTCTAGCCAAGGCCTTGGCTATAAACTACTTTTCCGTCTCACTAACCCAGCAGCCTAATGTATTGTTACTTGTAACGAAACTAAAAGTTGTGAAAAAATCTTTACAATACTCTAATTTGGGAAGTAAATGTGTTATGAGGTGGTTGGTTACTGGTCTTTAAATGCATCACAGCATATACACCCACCAAGGTCACCGCCACATGTCTGGGAGTCGGCTATTCTGGGTGATTACCTGAACAATATCTTGAACTGGATGCGTGGAAGGTACGTGTGGAAGAACTGATTCTTTGTACATAAAATACTATAGACTGTACCAGTAAATGTGAGGAATAGAAATAAAAACTAAAAGAAAAAATGCCGTGTTGCCGTTCAGCAGGCGTCAGTGAGTGATGAAACGCCATCTGCAGCTCTCTCCTTCCCACCCTTGATATTTGCCATCGAGTGTGTGAAGAGAAACTGAAGCTTCTCCTTTCCGACGACCCTGACGATAACCGGTATAAAGTCTTCACTACCCAGCTGTTGCAGACTAAGGAGCCCTACATCAAGGTGTATCAAGACAATATCAACACCAGCCGTCAACAAAGCATCACCGAGTTCTTCGCCCGCAACCCACCACAGCCAGCCCAAGCCAGTGATGGTGACTTTGAGGGATTTGTCAGGGAGGCCCTGACAAGTGTGGATTACAGTGATGGTGACTCACCTGAGGGCCAGTAGCCTGCCCTCTGCCTCGGAACCAGCCTCCATTCCCGCAAGCCGACCCATCTCTTTTACTATCGCAAGTGTTAAACCTAACCTTGATTTTTCCTAACATAACCTAACCTTAGGTTAATGCTAAACCTTGATTTTTTAAAACATAACCTAACCTTATGTAAGTGTTAAACCTACATTTTTTCTAACCTAACCTACCATGACGTAAGTATTAAACCTTGATTTTTCTTTTACCTGGTACAGTATATTATTCTCTTATTGATATTTCTCTTCTATATTATGTGTGTGTGCATACCATCATAAAGTTAAGATGTTAGTTTTACTAAAACGTACGTATTGAGTCGGGGAAAAGTGGAGTTTGGGGGTCGGCCCAGTCTCTATTTCAATTAATCCCATATGTTCTGTTGTTCAGTTTACGCGTTTTCCGCTTTACGCGGGCCTCCGTGGGTTCAATTGACCGCGTAAAGCGGGGTTACACTGTGTGTATATATATATATAGATATAGATATATATATATATATATATATATATATATATATATATATATATATATATATATATATATATATATATATATATATATATATATATATATATATATATATGCTGATAACCACATGGAAAACGAAAACACGAAGTTCCCAAGCGCTTTCGTGTAATTCACATCTTCAGGGGTGAGTACAGACGAAGAAGTACAAAACAAGGTGTATATATACAGAGGAGGGTGAGATCAGGTCCACAATGGTCAGGTATTAGGTAATGACCCTATTAATCTTTAAAAAGCACTGCAGTCAGGTCAGAGGGTAAGGTGACCCAACCTTCTCACCTGGTTACAAATCTGCTTAATTACAAAATTGTTCAGTTTGTACATGCCATTACTCAAATTCATGATGACTGCTTCGGTATGTTTAATGAGACTAGATTCTATAATGTTCCTACTGTTAATTGAATTACAAGGTAATATTGAGGAGGCATTATCCCAGTCAATGAAATGCTTATTATCCCTCAAATGAACAAACTTAAAAATGTTCAACTTACAAACTTTCAGAGATACAAATATCATCACTAAGGGGGGTTACCTGTCAGAACAGGTGTTTTATGTGGATGAGACAATTATTTTGAAGAAAATTCCAGATAGAACAAACAGTACCTAAGAGGATAAGAGAGCCAGATTTTAAGGCTGTATAAAAGGGTATAGATGTACTAAATATCCATAATCTTTAATTTTTTTACAATATGTTTGGTATCTACAAGAGTAAAGTTTGACTTACAAACAAGCCTCAGGAACGTAACTCGTTCGTAAGTAGAGGAGCACCTGCATTGGGTCACTTATAAAATTTAAATACTGGTACCAATTTATATTGTAGTTAAACATTTTTGTATTTACATTATTTGGTAAAACTCACCAAAGTTGGCATTGTCATGGTTGGTATCTAATGTTGCAGATGGCAGGTAAGATGTTGCCTTGGCCCCCAAGGAAAAATCCTGCTCATCCTCGAAGAGCCAGGATTGGAGATCTGATGCCCTGTCGTATTCCATGACTGTCGATCTCTTTCTCTCTTTTTAATAATACAAAACTTCTTGGTGGGATCACCAATGTAATCACGAGGAACCTGAAACAAAACACAGCATTACAATCAGAAATGTAAATTACTGTACAGACATTAAAGAACATCAGCATCGTTGTCTCATTATGACCAAATAACTAAAACTACTTTATTTTTGGTCATCAATATCCCAATCCCAGGATCTAGAATAAATCTTAAAAACTACAGGAATACAGTACAGTACACTATACAGTACAGTTGGGTATGCTGTAACGAACGGAACCTACTACGAATATTCCTATAACGAACGGTTTTACCTATAAAATTGAGAATGCTATAACGAACGAAACTCCTACAATGAACATTTTAATTTTTTTTTATTAATTTATTGATTTTTTATTACAAGTATTAATGATATTCTTTATTTCAGGGGTTTAGATGCATATTTATGCACTTTTTTACAATTTTTACAATTTTATATTATATTTTTCAGTGTTAAGTGGTTGTATTTGGGGGCCTGGAACGGATTAATCATATAACGAACGAATGCTATAACGAACCAGGTTCTAGAACCAATTAGATTCGTTATAGCATACCCCACTGTACCTAAAAATTTCAATTGTAAAAAAAAAAAATGGATAAATTGGCATACAAACTGCATGATTGCAGATGAAAAACAAAAAAAATACACAAATAAATAAATACTAACTCAACTTGATTTTATAATGAATATAATAATAATAATAATGTAATACAGTACTGTAGATATAAGAAAAACTTACAGTACCATATATTGAATAATTTACTCAAACATTATTAATACTGTATGTTGTTATTACCATTCATATGCCTATTATTTAAATTTTGATGTTACAGTGTAGTTAAAGCTACTTTTAGGGGTGAATCTAACAAAATTCACATATACAAGTAGGTAACTCTGGTAGAACTCAGTTTCTGAATTGATAACACTGCTTGTGGTGTCAGCTATTGTGGTGCTGATCAAGGTCAAGACTCGTGGTGAGAATCTGGTGTCTTGCTACAAAATATGTCTAAGATTATACCTGGTTTTCTCAAATATACAGTATGTTTTATGTAAAATGGTAGGATATTTGGAATATGTCCTTCAAATTGAAACGTGACAATCTGGAAAATTATTTTGTCTTTCAAACTGTTGGAAATTTAATTTTTGAGTATTTTAACCAATAATATTACCCTCAATATTAATTGTTCAAAGTGGGCAGGGTTTTGAAATAAAAGAGAAAATGTGGAATAAATATTCAAATGAACACCCAAATAAACCTTTGAAAACCTTAACTACCTTGTAAAAATTTTAAGAATCACTTTCAAGCATATGGATCCCCCATCTGAGCACCAAAAACGTGAATAAGGTAAGTTTTTTATTGTTGAATTGTTTTTTTTAAAGGTTTGGTAAAGTGTTCAAAAGTTTGCTTTCCCCACATTTTCCAACTAATTCAAAGCCCTGCCCATTTTGAACAAGTATTTCTTGGTAATTTTATCGGTTAAAATACTCAATTATACATGTGTGTGTACAGTGAGTTCTGCTATAACGTGTATTTTGACAACGCGAATTGGCTCTAACGCGATTTATGAATAGAGGAATGATATTTGTAAAACGCGAACGCTTATTTGCTGTAACGCGATTTTTGCTTACTATTTCTCCAATTTTGTGGTATTAATTGTGAATATGGTAAAGAAGAATATCTCCAAGCAGCGTTCTGGTGATCGCATTCCCGGTGATGATCGTAAAAGAAAGGCTATAACACTTGAAGAGAAGCTCAATGTTATCAACCTCAAAATCACCCTTCTCCCCCATCAAGTTATATTCATATTTTTTCAAGGTAAAGTGTTACATTTACTGTATGATTTCATTATTAGATATGAATGTAACATTTATTTAGACTGTGTTAGGCTAACTACTAATTTTTTTTCGATTTTGAGTAGTAATCTGCACCTAACCTTATTTTCTCCATAAGCCCTGTTATTTCTATTACGCGAATTTCTATAACACGATGTTTTACAAGAACACAACTATCGCGTTATAGCAGAACTGACTGTGTATATATATATACAGTCAACCCTCGCTTTACGAGGTCCCACTTTGCGCGTCTCCACGTTTACGCGGTACCCTGCCGAACACAGAATGCTCACTTTCTGCGGTGTGTGTACCCTTTTACGCGGAGAGCGGCGCGAGCAGGGTGCGCACAAGGTCGCCCAGCCATCAAAACATTACCGAGTTCTTCACCCGCCACCCACCACAGCCGGCCCAAGTCAGTGATAGTGAGGATATGGACTTATATGGACTTTGAGGGGTTTGACAGAGACCCTGCAAGCCTCTGTGGTGGATAGTGATACAATCGATACAAGTGATACAGGTGAGGGCCAATAATCTGCCCTCTGCCTCGGAACCAACCCCCCATCCCCGTGTGCCCAGCCATCTTTTCTACTAATGCAAGTGTTAAAAAACTTAATATTATTGATATTTCTCTTAATTATTAATTGTGTGTGCATACCATCATAAAATTAAGAAGTTATTTTTACTACAACGTAGGTATTGTGTCTGAAAAAGTGGAGTTTGGGGGTCGGCCCGGTCTCTATTTCAATTAATCCCATATGTTATGTTGTTCACTTTACGCGGGCCGCTGTGGGTTCAATTGGCCGCGTAAAGTGAGGGTTCACTGTATGTATGTGTATATATATATATATATATATATATATATATATATATATATATATATATATATATATATATATATATATATATATATATATATATATATATATATATATATATATATATATGCAAGTAAATCACTGTAGGTGCGCTTGATCTAGGTATATGCTGATAACCACAAGGAAAGAAGAAAACACGAAGTTCCCTGGAATCCATTTATGCAAGTAAATCACTGTAGGTGCGCCTAACCATATATATGCTGATAACCACAAGGAAAAAGAAAACACGAAGTTCCCAAGCGCTTTCGTGTAATTCACATCTTCAGGGGCAAGTACAGACTAAAATAGAAGTGCAGAGGAGGGTGAGAACAAGTCCACAGAGGTCTAGTGTAGGTAATGACCCTACTAATGTTTACAAAAGCACCACAGCAGTCTGTAGTCAGGTCAGAGTATTACCATTTCACAAAAACTTCTCTCAAATTCCTTTACAACTAAAAACCTGGAAAGTCAATGTGGCATTTAAAAACTCATGCACTGTTAAACAGAAGTTAATCAAGAACTCCCCCAATAATACAAATGGCTGCATTTACAAAGTCCTTTGCAAGGAATGTAATAGGTTTTACTTAGGCCAAACAGGTAAAGATCTTGTAACTAGACTTAAACAACACAAATACAGTGTTAGGACAGGCCAGGAATCCAATGCTCTGTTCGTTCATTTGAGGGATAATAAACATTGCATTGACTGGGATAATGCCTCCTCAATATCACCTTATAATTCAAATGACAGTAGGAACATTATAGAATCTAGTATCATTAAACATACCGAATCCGTTAACATGAATTTGAGTAACAGTATGTACAAATTGGACAATTTTGTAATTAAGAAGATTTGTAACAAGGTGAGAAGGTTGGGTCAGTTTTCCCTCTGACCTGACTACCAACCCCTGACCACTGCAGTGCTTTTGTAAAGATTAGTAGGGTCATTACCTACACTAGACCTCTGTGGACTTGTTCTCACCCTCCTCTGTATATATATATATATAACTTGTTCTGCACTTCTATTTTAGTCTGTACTCACCCCTGAAGATGTGAATTACACGAAAGCGCTTGGGAACTTTGTGATTTCTTTTTCCTTGTGGTTATCAGCATATACCTAGATCACGCGCACCTACAGTGATTTATTTGCATATATATATATATATATATATATATATATATATATATATATATATATATATATATATATATATATATATATAAATAAATAAATAAATAAATAAATAAATAAATAAATATATATATATATATATATATATATATATATATATATATATATATATATATATATATATATATATATATACTGTATATATATATAAACAGGTATATATATATTTTTTTTTTAACAATGGCAGTTAGGTCAGGTTAGCACCAAAACTGATCTTGAGATGAAACTTAGGTTTTTCCAATGGGTTTTAATGCAATTCATTCAAATTTGACAATAATCTTTTGCCAAAACTTGGCACAGATATTTATTTATTTATTTTTTTACTTGTTAAGAACGGAAAATCCGAACCAACTTTAGCCAAAACATGACTCGGATTGCCAAATTTTGGCTTTTCTATATTTGTTAAAAACAGAAAAATCAGAGCCAACTTTGGTCATTTACATAGCATATAACACTCTGCTCTCCCCCCACCCAAAAGCCCCAATTTCCCACAGGTCCACCAAAGTTGTCAAACTAAAAAAAACGAGTCATCTGCAACAGAAATGAAGGTCAGAAGCATTCAAAACACATCAAAAAACCATCAGAAAAATGTAAGTTTCGTCCAAAACCATTATTGGCAACTTGTAAAAATTTACCATTTTTTTAGAGATGATATTTAGATGATAGTAAGAAAATAGAAATGACAATGACAGGTTAGGAAGTTAGGTGAGGTGAGGTTCTAATAGGTTCTCTGCATTGTTGTTTTGATTTGACGAGCCAATCGGAGCACACGGTAAAACAGTGTGTGCCTCCAATTCGGCCCATCTCAAATAACCAACTTGGCCCACCTTGCACACTTCACACAAGTAGCTGACTAGAGGTTCAGGAATGAGTTTGAGATTACTTATGTCTCTTTTGGTTCACTGAAATATGAAGAGTGAATGAGTGAATACTGAGGGTTCAATCGGTATAAAGGACGAATTTTATGAGTATGTTAGAACTTGATCAATGAACCATGATTCACATCATAACTTGTGCTTCTCCGGGTTATTTCGAATACAGTTTAAAATTATTGCTTGCAGTAATTCGCCTACAATTGATGTTAAACTGATTGGATGGTAGTTAGTGGATAGCGATCTATTTCCCTTCTTGAAAATCGTCATCACATTCGCTATCCTCCAGGATTCTGGTATTACACCCGTTTTTAATGGCACATTAAACAAATTTGCTAAGGGCATACTAAGATCTTCCTTACATTCCTTTAATACTCTGGCAAATATCTCATTGAGACCTGGTGACTTATTAGGTTTAAGCTTATCTATTTGCTTACTAACATCATTACTACTCACTATTATATCACTTAATCTATTTTCTTCACTATCTCTGTATATAGTCGGTGCCTCAGGTATCATTTTTTAATTTTCAATGGTGAAAACTGATGAAAAATATCAATTCACATTATTGCTCATTTCTCTGTCATTATCAGTTAGCTAACCGGTATATGACTGTATTGGTTGCCTCGTGTTTTAGTTTGATACATTTGAAAGAAATCCTTAGGGTCTGACTTTGCCTCCCTTGCTACCTCCAGTTCATTATTTCTCTTTGCTTTTCTTATCTCGGTCTTAACCCTACTGTCCAATACCTTAAAGTAATCTTGGGGGAAAACGTCACCACGATCGAATCTCCTACCTACAGCGTTCCTTTGCCCACTAATGTTATTCAAATAAATATTTATTCATTTGGGGTCATTGTTATTTGAACAGTTTTCTATACCGTATATTCTGCTTTTGTGAATTAATTAACTCATTATTTACATTGTTATGGAACTTGTCAACCTCAGATCTCGTGATCAGGTCATCCTCAACCGTCACATATTGTGAGGTTATCGTTGTCAGGTCTCCAGGTACAGTGAGTGTGGGTACATTATTGTGGAATTCGTCAACCTCACACCCAGTGAATGTTTATCGGTAATGTATGTACTTTTATGCTGCTTTTTATCACTGTATTTTTATAATTCATGATGTGTTATGCTTCGTTGGTTAAATGAAATAGATATATTGTTTGAAGTTCTCTTATATTTCTTATGTTATGTTTATTTGTGTTAAGCCAATTCTGTTACTTGAAGCTTAGTCATTCTTAATTTGTAATTCCTGTTTATTACAGATGTATGGATACTGATGTTGCATTAAGTTGAATAAAGCCTCCCAGTGCTTTCCTTCATTTTCATAACAAATCGTACATAGATTAAAGGGTAAACCTTTATTTTTTTTTTAATGGCTACACAAATGACGTGGCTGTTTATCAGTATTGTTTGTACATCTATGCTGTTTTTTATCATTGTACTTTTATCATTCATGCAAAAATAAATGCGTAAACTTTTACTTTTTAGTCCGAGTTGGTTACCGAGATGGTCCGAGTTGGCAATGGGCCGAATTGGACTGTATTCAAACAGAGTTAGTAGGAACTTAGCCAGTCATGGTAAAATTTCTACTGCTTATTGTTATTATGCATAGGAGACTAGTTACAGGTAAGGAAGCCTAACAAATACCTAATGTGAAAATAGCAGGATGGTAAAATTTTAGTTTCGGTTATCTCTGTATTTAGATATCCGACCTTCCCAACCCAACCTAGCCACAGAACCCAGGAACTACAGGTCTAATCTAACCAAGGGAGGGGAATTAATTTCTTAAGATTCCCTGGATGACCAAAACTAAAGTAATATCAGCAAATATTTTCAATGGTATTATCATCATTTCGGTCATCCATTGATTTTTAGGATTTTAAGTTTTAGAATCAGTAGTTTAGACAATTCCAAGTGCTTGTTGAAGTTATCACCATCTGAGAAAGCTCCTGTGTTCATTTGTTGGTTAGTATGCTGCATTAAGCGTGCACTAGTCTGACACATGCCCAGTTGTTCTTTGGACATTGGTATGGTGGGTATGATTTTGGATCAACCAATAATAGCTTGGTATAGCCTAGCCCCCCCCCACCTGTTTGAGCCAGGTGAATAGGTCTGGTTTAGGGTTAGGTTAAGTTAGGTTGGCCTGGGTTGTGATTTTCCCCCACCCAAAACCCCTGGTTCCCAGTGGGGGGGCCCCCATTATCGTTGGATAGGGGAGGGGGATCTGAAAAAATAGTGAATGGCAGTAGAAAAGGTCAGATTCGCCCAAAAACAAAAAAAACAAAAAAAAAACATCAGAAAACAATTTCAACCTCCAACATCTTGGAAAAATACCAAAATTTTCCTTCACCTTTTTTTGGCAATTTTCTCTGAAAGTGTCAGCTAATAAAGAGGACTTCTCAGCCCCCCGTCTTGGTAACAGTAAGTTCGCCCACGGCAGGTGCTAAGTTACGCTAGGTTTGGTTAACTTAACATGAACTTTTAAATAAACACCTTTTAACATGTTTACCATAACTACGTAGACAAAGTAGTAACCACGGTAAATGTTACTTTTAGTCCTGTAATCTTCTAGCGACTCAAAAATATATTTTCCTATGTATTTTGCTGTGTTTTGAATGAATTTGACCTTCAAAACTGTGGCAAATCAATTTTTTTTTGAGTTATGACCCCCCCTTATTCCCAACAATAACAGGGGACCCCCGTGGGAACCGGGGATTTTAGGTGGGGGGAAACTAAAAAAACGAGTGATCTGCGGCAGTTTTGAAGGTCAAATACATTCAAAACACAGCAAAATACAGAGGAAAAACATTTTTTCATCACTAAAATACGCATCCTAACCTAATATATGAACTAGTACAACGCCAAGGTTTTTGGTTGGGGTGAAAAACACAGCGGGTCACCCGATAACGGTGATATGTCAACGTTAATTTCCTAACAAAAAATTTTGAACGCCATATCTTCTTTAATATGCATTTGCGACGGAAATATCATAGAAGGAAATTGCCTTAGAATTTCCAGTGAATTTCACACATGTTGCCAGATCTATCGTAAAGAACTATAGGGCTAAAGTTAACAAATACCGTAACCACCTTGGGCGCCTAAATAACTACCAAACGAAGCATTTGCACAAGAAATTATCATCACATTACAACTCTGTTGAAAATAAAAACCAAAACAAGTACAGGGGTAACTCATTGGCAGGTCAGTCGTCAATATTAACCCAATTAGCACATTTGCCATAACTACGAAATCACAGCGAAATTGCGGCATTTTAAATTTGTTTTCTATGAAAAATCAATGGCTGTGTGGTAGTAAATAATTACTGGCTAATATGGAGGATACCACTGCTGCTTCCCCGGTCTGAGTAACAGTAAGTCCACCCACAGCAGGTGTTAAGTTATGCTAAGTTAGGTAAACCTTTTTTTTTTAAGTTTTGCCATAACTACAACAGTGCCCATCATAAAACAGTGGAATTGCTGCATTTTTAAATTCGTTTTCTACGAAAAATCAGCGCAGGGGTAGAAATTCACATACGCCCGGTTGCCCGAGGCGACCAAAATATCATAAGTGTGACAAGGTTTTACTATTTTGCTGGTCTGGGATTGCCCGATGGGCAAGTGGGCCGATGACAATGGTAAGACACACTCAATGTGAATAAGAGCTTCATATAGAGAATACACTATTAATGCTAGCTAAACTTTGTTGCTGTAAAAAATATTGAGGTGATGCTGCATCTATCAAGAAATGTGTTTGCTCTACGATGAATTCATGCTATGGCGAAACTTGGAAGCAGAAGTTAGTTGACATTGGTACAGATGGGGCCAGCGTTATGACTGGGTGCAGAAATGGTTTAGTAGCTCGATTGAGAAGATATCTAGAGAAACTGGAGTTGGAAGGCATCCATTACACTGCTCATAAAATTGAACTCACTTACAAGGATGCAGTAAAGGATGTTCCACTAGCCAAAAAGGTTGACTTACTGCTGCTAGGCATATACCTGTTCTATGAAAAGAGTTCTCTCAACAGGAGCATGTTGAAGCATGCTCATGACATATGTCAGGTAACATTTCTGGTTCCAACACGTGTGGGTGGCTCCAGCATATGCTGCAGGCATTGGAGCATCTACTGAAGAGTTACAAGGCTATTGTACTCCACATGCAGCAGATACAGAACCCTGATGATCCCGCATACCACAAGGATTCATTCAGAAAAGCTAAGAACTACCTGCTCCTTCTAATCAGTGCTGACATAGCCCAGTACCTTCACCTCCTACTGGATGTGGTGCGGTGCCTTGGGGACCTCTCAGAGCTGTTCCAGCATGGTCAAACCAATATTTCTGCTATCGTGAATGAACTTCAGACTGCAGTTGATGTACTTAACAAATATTTGACTTGGCCAGGACCCAGCCCGAGAAGGATTATGGAAAGTGACACAACCATGTTCCAAGGAGAGAAGCTGAGTGGTAGAAGCAACACTTTCAAGAATGTAAGGTATGATATGCTGACATCACTGATTTCAAGTCTAAACAAAAGATTTATTGACATGGCCAGTACAAGTCTCCAGAACACATGGATTCTGAATTTCAAATTGTGGCCTGCAGAGTACAGTGGGAATAAAAATTTCGGGGATAGCGCTGTGCAAGCGTTGGCCCAAGCTCTTGAGAAAACACTGATGGAGGCAGAGGTGAATCCTACTTTGGCAGAGGATGAATGGACTGTGCTCAAAAGTTACAATTACAAGAGTAAGACATCACTTGTTTCAAGATTGTCTTGGCAACAAATCAACCAATCATACGGAGAAAGGTGTGCCTCATTTCTCCATCTGGTTGACCTACAGCTTTCCATTCCAGCTAGTTCGGCTGATATTGAATGTGGTTTTAGCCAGGTCAAACTCATTAAGACAGACTGGCGCAGTCGTCTCACTGATGACCACCTGACAGATCTCATGGTGGTTCAGTTGCAAACAGTGTGTGTTGGCAACTTTAATCCGGACAAAGCCATTCCCAGATTCCTAACAACTGGGGCCCGCCATGTGGATGGCTACACTCACACTGCAGGCTGCAGCACAGTGGAAGATCTGGACGACAACAATGAGTTGAACGAGGAGCATGTACAGGAAATGCTTGTTCAAGTGCAATGAAAAATCTGTGCTCCATGCAATTAATTTAGTTAATGTGATTATTCCAGTGTTCACATTGTAAATCTGTACTTCGTGTTAATAATTTAGTTAATATGTGATTATTCCAGAGTTGGTTTATGATTTAACATGGTTTCCACTAGTAAATAAATGTCACACAGTAAATAGAACTTTGTATAAACCTGGTAAGTGCCAATGTTGAATGTTTCTTGACAAATTGTTTAAGGGCTAGTAAAAATTTATAAGGACTAGTAAATTTTCAAATCTACTAGTCCTGCTGGCAACTTTGAAAAAATGGTGAATTTCTACCCCTGCAGCGGCAGTGACGTCGTAAATGTTAAAATTATCGTTTCGGTCATACAGCGATTTTTAGGATTTTAAGTTTTGGAATTAGTGGTACAGACAATTTTGGGTTAATATTGGTGACTGACCCGCAGACGAGTTACTCGTTTCACTGTTTATTTTCTTATTTTATTTTCATCAGTGAGTTCTGATATGATAATCATTTCTTGTGAAAATGCTTGTTTGGTAGATAATTATGGGCCTAGGCGCACACTACTCTGTCTTCTCGGCGGTAATGAAGCCGCACTCTAGAGAGGAGTCGTCTCTTCCCTGTGGCGGTTTCATTTTCAGCATGACGTGTGAAGGTTGTCTCAGGCCTTATATAGATGTAATTTGTAAATTTAGGGATAAAGACAAAGAAACCCCTCATTTTTTTAAAGACCAAGGCATTGTTCCTTTAAGTAGAAAGTATTGTTCACAGCAATACTACTGTTACATACAAATGAGTTTGTGTGCTAATTCAGTTGTTGATTGGAAACAATCAATCATTTCCTTGACACTGTGGCTTGCGTTTCCCGCCATCTCAATAGCAAATCACTCCGTCACCCTGCCTAAGCGCCGATGCTGCCGGATGGGTAAAATTGCACATTACAGCAACCAAAGAATCAGATTTTTTTTCCCCTTACCTAACCCCCTAGCTGGGGGGGTTGGAGTTTTTTCGAATAAATCAAATACCAATCAACAAAACCAAACCTAACAGAGCCCCCCCCCAGGACCCCCCTTTGTTCATGCCCCCACATCTTACATTAATCTTATAAATAATCAGGTTCGTTTGTAGACGCTTAAGAAGCGAAGTTGGAGGTAAGGGGCAATGCGTGGTCAGACTCCGCCAAAAGTAGAGAAGTCATGGCGAAACTTGTGACTGAGCAAATGTAATATTGAAATTTTAATATCTCGGTTATCCTTAATTTCCGATGGAAATATCATAGAAGAAAAATGTCTTAGAATTGTCTAAACATTACGAAATACATATTAATAACAGCGAATGAATAACCGGTGCAAGACTATAAATTCACCAAATGACCTGTGTCCGGGTGGGCTAATGCCACTTAAAAAAAAAAACACTAGGGTGTCTTAACGGCTTCACAGCCTAACCTAACCTAACCTCCATATTAGCCATAATATCAAGCAAGATTAACTTAAGATCCGTGACCGGACAAATAACCATTAACTTACATCTTGCATATTTAACTATACAGTTAACCTTACATATTATCAGTAAAAAAAATGTGTCGCAAGACCCATATTGAGTTCAAGTGCCTCAAGCACTAGAAGGTACACGCCTACCTGGCCCGCCATGATATTCCTATTGTACAGTTGTTTTTCACACTATTTAATCCTAGTTTCTATTATAAATTCGAGTTATACTTACTCCATCATGTTTGCGTTGTACTGCGCACAGGGCGCGTGGGCTCTAGTCCGATTATGCTATCATATTGGCGATGATAACACAGTGGGTATAATACAAGGTTCTCTTAGAGCAGACATGAGGAAACTGCCTCACACATCACTCCCGCGGCCCGCCAACTCTCTCCTCTCGGTTCATATTCCTCCGCAATAAAATCTGCAAGGTGAATTGTATTTAAAAATTATAGTATTTGACATAATTTTTTTTTATTGTTATTAAAACACTAAAAGGACTATTTATTCGGTATAACAAAAGATAAAAATATATAACCAAAGAACTAGTTTCTTTAGCGCAGTATTATCTCTGTTGTGGCGGTAGTGCATTCCGGAATGTATTGTTACTTTGGAACATTTATGAATAACAATAAATTTAATTTTTCTATAATTACTCTTATATATCAATAAGTCTAGTGTATATATGTATAATATCATAATAAATGAATTATAATTGCTATCTTTATATTTAATTCTACATTAATGTAATATAGAGATGATGAAAACATGTAATCCAAAGTAATACTCTGAAACGCAC
The DNA here is from genome assembly GCF_018991925.1 of Homarus americanus. Classification (NCBI taxonomy): domain Eukaryota; kingdom Metazoa; phylum Arthropoda; class Malacostraca; order Decapoda; family Nephropidae; genus Homarus; species Homarus americanus. Next base: position 84,029 of record NW_024720513.1, read on the forward strand.
TTGCATCAGCTTGTGCAATATAGTTGATTTTGTTGATTCTAAGCAAATTAAATATTTGTCTCTTATTTTCAGAGAGCTATGTTAATGGCAAGAACATGGAGTTAATCTAATTGCGACTCAGATAATTCACAACCAATGTCATTAATTTTGTTGTAAAGTTTTGAAAGTGGAATATTTCTAATCAATTCGAGTTATTTAATCGTTTAATTATTTATAATATCGACCAAAATATTATCGCTATTTTAGATTTTGCATGATGTATATATTTAGAGAAAAAATATATAAAAATACCCAACTATAATTGATCGGAGGGAAGCTGGCCGCTCATTGGCCGGGAAACAGACGTGGGTGGGGCTTAGCTCCTCACAACAAATGATGTCATAAAATCCATAGGGTAAAAATAAAAACCTAAAAAAAGTCACAAAAAAGAAATAAAAATCTGCTGCCTTGATGAAGCGAATTCGAAGCAGATATTGAAGGAATATACGGCTGGATAAGGTGTTAGGAGGTTGTATGTGTATTGTGGGAGGGGCCCTTGTGAGTCTGTGCGAGTTTTTCTATGATTTTTTCACATGTCTGGAGACGCCAAGTTCATCAGTCTCTACTACAGCCTTGTTCACCAGGGAGCCTCTGATTTCTACAAGGAAATCATTAAAGGTAAGGATTATTTTTCATTCATTATGTGATATTTATCTAAATTCGCACGCGAAATTTGTGTCCTCCGCTAATGACAATGCGAGATCCCGCCAGTACAAAGTTTTAACAGACAAAAGATGAGAGGACGGGTACCGGGAAGCTTTCTATTGCCTCCATGATTTCCTCATTTGTTTTCTTTGTTTACATCCGTCTGTCAACCTCCAGCATTCCTCAGAATGAGCTTTCACACGGAGTTGAAAGCATGTCAACAAATTTTCATTTGAGTGCAATCTAGTGTGGGATATGCAGTACTCTCGCCCCATGGTAGTGAATTTATTGATTCATAAGGGAAGGCAGACGTTTTTTGTTAATATGGCCTTGGGGCAGAAGCCCAGCCCTGCCTCCCTCCCTCCAGCACCACTGACAACTGCTCTGCATCCCACCCACTGGCACTACTGACAACTGCCCTGCCGCCTTCCTTCTCAGTAGCACTACTTGAAACTGCTCTGCGCCTCCCTTCCTCCTTCCAGCACTACTGACAACTGGCTTCCCTACTTCCAGCATTACTGACAACTACCCTGCCTTCCTCCATCCCTCTAGTATAACTATCCTGCCTCCCTCCCAGTACTACCAATAACTGCCCTGCCTACATCCTTACAACACACTGATAACTTCCTGGCCTCCCCCCCTCCCTCCAAAACTACTGACAACTGCCCCAAATCCTCCCAGCACTGCTGATAACTGCCTAGCATACCTGCAGCACCACTGATAACTGACCTTCCACCCTTTAGCATCACTGGTAACTGACCTTCCACCCTTTAGCATCACTGGTAACTGATCATCCACCCTTCATCACCACTAACAACTGACCATCCACCCTTCATCACCACTAACAACTGACCTTCCACCCTTCATCACCACTAACAACTGACCTTCCACTCTTCAGCACCACTGACAACTGACCTTCCACCCTTCACCACTAACAACTGACCTTCCACCCTTTATCACCACTGACAACTGACCTTCCACCCTTCATCACCACTAACAACTGACCATCCACAATTCAGCACCACTGACAACTGACCTTCCACCCTTCATCACCACTAACAACTGCCCCTCCACCCCTTCAACACCACTGACAACTGACCTTCCACCCTTCATCACCACTAACAACTGACCTTCTCACCACTAACAACTGCCCTTCCACCCTTCAACACCACTGACAACTGACCTTCCACCCTTCATCACCACTAACAACTGACCTTCCACCCTTCATCACCACTAACAACTGCCCTTCCACCCTTCAACACCACTGACAACTGACCTTCCTCCTTTCAACACCACTGACCTTCGACCCTTCAACACCACTGACCTTCCACCCTTCAACACCACTGACCTTCCACCTTCAGCACCACTGACCTTCCACCCTTCAACACTATTGACCTTCCACCTTCAACACCACTGACCTTCCACCCTTCAACACCATTGACCTTCCACCCTTCAACACTATTGACCTTCCACCCTTCAACTCCATTGACCTTCCACCCTTCAACACCACTGACCTTCCACCCTTCAACACCATTGACCTTCCACCCTTCAACACCACTGACCTTCCACCCCAACACCACTGACCTTCCACCCTTCAGCACCATTGACCTTCACCCTTCAACACCACTGACCTTCCACCCTTCAACACCATTGACCTTCCACCCTTCAACACTATTGACCTTCCCCTTCAACACCATTGACCTTCCATCCTTCAACACCACTGACCTTCCATCCTTCAACACCACTGGACCTTCCCTTCAACACCATGGACCTTCCACCCTTCAACACCATTGACCTTTCACCCTTCAACACCACTGACCTTCCACCCTTCAACACCACTGACCTTCCACCCTTCAACACATTGACCATCCACCCTTCAATGCCATTGACCTTCCACCTTCAACACCATTAAACCTTCACCCTTCAGCACCACTGACAACTGACACCCTTCACTTGACCTTCCACCTTCCACCCTTCAGCACCACTGACCTTCCACCCTTCAACACCATTGACCTTCCACCCTTCAACACCATTGAACCTTCCACCTTCAACCTATTCACCTTCCACCCTTCAACACCATTGACCTTCCACTCTTCAACACCACTGACCTTCCACCCTTCAACACCATTGACCTTCCACCCTTCAACACCATTGACCTTCCACCTTCAGCACCATTGAACCTTCCACCCTTCAGCACCACTGACCTTCCACCCTTCAACACCATTGACCTTCCACCCTTCAACACCATTGACCTTCCACCCTTCAACACCATTGAACCTTCACCCTTCAACACCCCTTCAACACCATTGACCTTCCACCCTTCAACACCATTGACCTTCCACCCTTCAACACCATTGACCCTCCACCCTTCCACCATTGACCTTCCACCCTTCAACACCATTGACCTTCCACCTTCAACACCATTGACCTTCCACCCTTCAACACCATTGACCTTCCACCCTTCAACACCATTGACCTTCCACCCTTCAACACCATTGACCTTCCACCCTTCAACACCATTGACCTTCCACCCTTCAACACCATTGACCTTCCCTTCCTTCTTCAACACCACCTTGACCTTCACCCTTCAACACCATGGACCTTCCAACACCATTGACCTTCACCCCTTCAACACCATTGACCTTCCACCTTCACACCATTGACCTTCCACCCTTCAACACCATTGGCCTTCCACCCTTCTTGACTTTCCACCCTTCAACACCATTGACCTTCCACCCTTCAACACCATGGACCTTCCACCTTCAACACCATTGAACCTTCCACCTTTCCACCTTCAACACCATTGACCTTCCACCCTTCAACACCATTGACCTTCCACCCTTCAACACCATTGACCTTTCCACCATTCCTTCCACCCTTCAACACCATTGACCTTCCACCCTTCAACACCATGGACCTTCCCTTCAACACTGACCTTCCACCCCTTCAACACCATTGACCTTCCACCCTTCAACACCATTGACCTTCCACTCTTCAACACCATTGACCTTCCACCCTTCAACACCATTGAACCTTCCACCCTTCAACACCATTGACCTTCCACCCTTCAACACCGCTCATAGTCACTGTGTATTACTTAGCTATTTTTGGGACTTGAGTACACACCACATTCCTTTTAACATGACTCATCTAGCAAAATTTTCATGCAAATGACCAGATTTGGTAATTTAATGGATGTTATAACTGTTAAAAGAATTTTAAATACTATACTGTTCCATGATGAGTGTTAAATACAATCACCATGTATGAATAAGCTTCATTTAGTCACTTTATACACTCAAAGCAGGTAAGCTAATGATGCTACTGCAGGTATGTACAGCATAGCTATAGTAATGTGATCCAAGGCAGTTGAAAATATAATTAAGTGCCTTTAATATTTGTGGCAATTCTTTACATCTTTTGTGCACCTGAATCAACAACTTTAGGACATTTCACCATAGAATATAAATATTTTCTTACCCATGAAAATGCTAAAAAGTGAATGAGAAAAACATTTTCCATAATATAATTTAACAGTTATTCTCCTCCTGAAAACAATTGTATGGCTATGACATCTGAGCTCCTTCGATGTCATATTGGTTTGGTCCAGAGTGATGCCTCCAAGAGGCTACTTATGTTCCTTTAACAATATTTTTTTTTTTTTTACAGAAAGTGAAAACAGAATATTTAGCATATAAGATGATAACTATATTATTTTAGGTTAGGCTGTGAATATTTTCTTGTCTTGCCTAATTGGGTGGTAGGTAATGAGCAGCTGTGGCCAGCAGAGCCGGATTAACAGCATTGGGGACCCCAAGGCACTAAGACTCTAGGGGCCCCCTATATATTTGAAGATAAGTGAGCAATTCCAAAGAATGAAGCAACTTCCACACACACATTCCCTGCTGTTTGACCAACAAGAGTGAGTGAGTGAGCACTACAAAATTTTTTAAATAAATTTTATACAAAAAACCCAATTTACAGATAATTTTGAATTAAAACCTAGGACCTAGGAAAACGTTAAAAACCCAGATCTAGGTGGAAAACCTCAAGAGTGGCAGCTCTGGCGATGGACAATTTCCAAAATTTTGGAATCGATTCTTAAGCTTTGAGAATCAAAGAATCGACTATGGAATTGATCCTCTCAAAGTATTTCAGCAACACAGAAGAATATATGGGAGGCATTAAGCAGTAAAATAAATATACTGTAGGTAGACAATTAAAAATCTTTCTATTTATTTTTTTATGATGAAACATTTATTATTATTATTCATAAGAAAACAAGTACTATTCTCTTTGCGTTCATCATCACGAAAACTATTGACCTTTGGGGCCCCTGGGCACATGCCTACTGTGCCTGTTGGGTAATCTGGCACTGGTGGCCAGGATATGGTACCTACCAACTACTGCTACATTATATAATTTATTGTTCATAAAATGAATCGACTTAACCTAACCTAAAGTAATACAACTATCTTTTTTTATCATCTAAGGAAAAATTCTGTCCTTGTCCTTGTAAGAGTCATGGTGGCATTGAAACTGATATCTTGGCCATGGATTTGTTTTCAGAAAGTAAAAAGTCTTGAAACTGATTTTATGAAAAATTTATGCCTTGTCCATTTTTTGTCCTTTTCATGAGGTAAAAAAGTATTTAGTTTCTTTGCTGAAATATGCTCTGGTTGCTGGTTTGATATTATTGTGTCATATTCAGTACTCCACTACTGTGTATGTAAATCTAATACAGGAACTCCAATACTTACGAACATTACGAAAAGTTGACTTTTGAACTTTCAAAGATACGAACATCACTGTTGAGGGAGGATTACGTGTCAGAGCTGGTATTTTATGTAGAGAAGATTGGACCAGATTTGAGATGGATTTGAACATTCCAGTCAAAAGCACCAAATTTTCCTCACATGCTACCCATTGCCTTAGCGTTCCATTTTTCATAGGAACAACTTCCTATAAACAAATTATGGTGGCCATTTTGGATTTTCAAGGTGGCTTCTAAGCCACTTAGGATCACAATCACATATATTTTCAGGGTAAAGGAATACAAGTAATGTATAACATTTAGAAAAGCACCAGATAGTTTTTATTAAAAAAAAAAAAGAAACTGTACATAAAAGTTATAATGACCAAATAAAATAGAATATTGTTAATGTGTCATAGTCAATGAAAATACTGCATGGACTGTAACTATACCAATGATAAATGTGATGGTATATTGTCATCACACACCACTGCACATGCAGTTTATGCTCATCTTACTTATCACAGTGACAACTGCAGAGTTCAGTGCACTTCCACCTAGCCTTTCTGCATGTACACCTGCTGCCACATCCACTTTGACTATTATAGCTACATTTGACTAGTTCACTGCATGGGAACCCATGACTGGCTGTCCTCATCGAGAGTCCAGCCCCAACCTTCTGGAGTAGGTGTGTGTTGTTCACTCTGCTCATAGGTGCACCATATTCCACCATGATATGCAACATGCTTTGAATGCTGCAATAGTGCATCTTGTGTTGGGGGAGGTGTCTCCCTTGTCTTCCCCTTCTGGCAAAACAGCTCCTTTCTAGCTATATCCACATGTTTCAGGTCACTGGCCTTATACTGTACAGGATAACGGTGAAGTGTTCCAGCAGCTGGAAATGTTGAACATCAACCTGACTTCTTGCCTCTTCCAAAGAATGCAGACATGGCATCGCATCCCGTGAAACAGCTGAAACTGTGGAAGACAAGGAGGGCCAGGGATTTCTCCCGACCCAGGTCTTCTTAGATAGCATTGATGTGATGACATGTAAAGTTCTTGTTTGTACCAAAGGCAACCCAAATGCCCACATCTTGGCACAGGGTGATTAGATGATGGAACTTGCCAATGAAGATCTCCACTACATCAGTGTTAACAGTGTGCACCAGACAGTTGGTACAGCCATTCAGAAGGGCATCCTGTAATTGGATCAGCAGCCTAGTGTCCACTTCCTTGTCATCACATGGTGCCATGGATCGATAGGTTCTTTGAAGAATAGCTGTGGCACCAGATGTGATGATGATTTTTTTGTCAACATAGTCATCAAATGTCACAATGTTGATAGTGGGGAGCAGATCAGATTTTTTTCTTAAGTGCAAATTTTCCACCATCAGATAATGAAGGGGAAAAAGATGGTTCTCACGGCTGAATAATGCAGTCATGTCACTCGCCCTGTGCTGCATCACGATATACAGTCAGCCAAAGATGCACCGACCCCACCCTGGGTCTCATGCTCACAATTTTACCTGGCAATACTTGGTAAAGGAAGGCTGTATGTAAAGGTGATTGTGATTGGTGGATCTGTTTTTGGCTGTATCACTGTCAGGATAATTATTAAACAAACCAAGGTAGAATTTTTATAATAAATCTATTCATTGTTATTTAATGTCATGAGAAGTTTCCAAATTTTCGTATATTTGCTTAATTGATGAAGAAAATTATATTACTGACTTGGCAACTCAACTACAACCACAGCTGCCACAAGATTCTCACATTAAATTTTCTTCATTATTTAAACACATATACGAACATTTGGAAACTTCTCATGATCTAAAATAATGATGAACATCTTGGCCCTTGGTTAAGGAAGTTCAGGTGACGGGCAAGTCAAAGGGAATGATTGAAACCCGCCTTTTGATGAATTCAATATTTATTGATGTGTTCAAAACCTGCAGAGGAGAAGGCATTCATAATTTTACATGGTGATCCATCTGATACATAATTAGTTAGTCTCACACAATTTTATCTTAATTACAATTTATTAAACATAGTCACATAACACAAAGTTCATTACTCTATTAATCTTAGCTACGCTTCATTCCACATTGTCTTATTACTCCAGATAAGGCAGAAACGAGTAGGCGTAATTAGTCAACAATAGTTCAGTACTGAGAGGTATATCGTCACTTAGACTATACAGGTACTTACAAGTGTGGGTCAATGCAGATCAGTATGGTGTTCCAAGAGACAACAGTACTGCATAAATTGTCCCAGCACAAATTCTCGGACAGGATTGTAAGTCGGTGTTCATCAGTGCAAGTAGAAGGCTGGTCTTCACAGCATCACTAGAGAGGGTGATCTGCCTCATGGCGGGGCGGGCAGCACCACCACCCGCCGAAGACAGTCCACTCAGCAGAATCAGGACTTGTCTGTTAACACTTCTACTTGTGGCGAGGTCACAGGTTAAAAGATTTAATGGCAACACATGCCAGGGGGGCGTCGGTGGTAGAAGCAGTACCGCTCTTGCCTCGCAAGCGAGATGTCACGGGTTCGGTTCCCGGGCCGGTGGAAAAGTTGTTTGGACATACTTCCTAGCCCCAATTGGTCCCTGTTCACCTAGCAGTAAATGAGGTACCTGTTGTAAATCGAAAGTTGCGAATTCGTATTCAGGGAAAGTTGTTGGAGCTTCCAATAACAGATGACAAAAACGATTGACTCTTCAGGCTTCTATGCCCTTGACCCTTCAGGCTTCTACGCCCTTAACTCATGAGACATAAAGGCAAGCATGAACTTAGCATGCTTTCCTGTTGGGCGCTGTAAACGCTTCTGCGCTTCACCTAACACAGGATGTAGGGGGGGATGAAAAAAAAAAACATGCCAGCACTGTAGCTGAAGCCAGCGGTGATAACAAACAGTTTATTATTATAAAGATGTTACCTTTGGTTTGTTTAATAATTATCCTGACAGTGATACAGCCGATAACAGATCCACCAATCACCTTTACATACAGCCTTCCTTTACCAAGTATTGCCAGGTAAAATTGTGAGCATGAGACCCAGGGTGGGGTCAGTGCATCTTTGGCTGACTGTACATGTGAGAGAACATAGCTACTGTACATGATTCTTGAGTAAGGAGATCTTTCCTGCTTGTTTTGTCTTGGATTTGTATGTTTAGACACTAAGATTGTGATTCTAAGTGGATTAGAAGCCGTGATATTGGTAGATATAAGTTTTTACATGGCAGCCATCTTGAAAATTCAAAATTGCCACCATAATATATCTGGAGGAAGTGGTTCCTATCAAAAATGGAACATTAAGGCACTGGGTAGCAAGTGGGGAAAATTTGTCACTTTTGTTTGGAAAGTCCACAACCATTTGCTAAGCTTGTTAGCTCCCATTTACCAGTTGTAATCATTGATGAAGATCCTGTAGATTCAGTACAGTACAGGTTGTACCTCTCTAGTCCGGCAACCTCGGGACCTGACCGGTGCCGGACCATGGAAATTCACCCTTTTCCTGGACAGATAATGACTCGCGTTTAAGTTAGCACCACTTTCACTGCTTCGTGGTCTCTTTGAAGACATATTGAAGGGTTAAATGTCGTACAGTAGCTTCTCAAATTTCGCGAGTTTTTAATTCGCCGTTTTTTATTTGGACAAAAAAAAAAAACACTACATAATTAAAAATTTTGACGGCGGAAACTCGAATTTTGACGGGTTTGAACGGCTCGCCAACGTTCAGACGATGTGCCCAATCGTGTAAACAGCGTCATTTCTCTTATGTACAAATAATTCATTATTGTTTATTACTGAATGTCTTTTTTATTGAATTAATGTTTATGTGTGCAAAATGAGCAATACAATTCATTAATAATACGTAGAATATTAAAACACACGAGGAAATGAGACAGCATTGTTTTCGTCGAAAACAAAACCAGTGACTGAGTGGTTCTACATATAAAACAAGAAAATAAGACCCTGGTTGTAGCTGTAGTAAAATTAATGTAAAATTTAATATGGTTGTTTGAAGTAATGTTATTTAATGTTAATAAATGGAACAATACAGTGGTCTCTCGATTAACAGACACAATTGGTTCCACAGAGTCGGTTGTTAACCGAATATTTCGTTAAGTGAATCTATTATTTCAATGGGATATTGGGTAATTGGTTCTAACTCATAGAAAAAGTAAACATACAAAATACAGTAAAGTATCGAATAACGAGGGTAATGTGTCCTCCAATATTGCAGTGTAAGGTGAATCATCGTATCCCTAATCATTAATTACCATTAAAATAAAGCAATAAAAATGGGATGCATTCCCAAGTGTGACCTTTTCATATCTTTTGTGTGGCTTTTTACCTTCTTTTCCCCCCAAAACAATAAAGTTAATAAAAATTGGTTTTTGGGTAATTGGTTCCAGCTCACCGAAAATTGCCTAAATTCAACCAAAAAGGTAGAAAAGTGTGTATGTAGAAGGCTCCTGGATGATGATGATGATGATGATGGGAATTAGAATGGGGGTGGAGGAGAAGGGAGAAGAGAAGGCATTGGGATGGAAGAGAAGTCACCCCATGGTGCCATTTCACCCATAAAATTTTAGTTCTCTTGGTGTAATTCAAGATTATTTTCTTTAAATCAACACTGCACTGCATTATATATTGTCAATATGTAAAATAAATTTCAAAATGACCAATAATTTGCTTGCAAACACAGAAAAAAAGTGTTTAGTTGAAGAGAGTCTCAAGCAAGATGTTACCTCCAGTGAAAAGACAGAGAGACTGGCGCCTGTTTGGTGTGTTGACAGGCTGGATGGCGTGCATAAAACTAGTCTCCTTACCTTCAATTATGTTCAATAATTGTTAAAATGACTAAAAAAATTATATTAAAATTTTATAATTATTGAATAGTATAAACTTCTTGATATTTACTAAAATGGTAAGGAATATAAGCCCCAGAACAGATTACTGTATTGGCGGACTAATACTACAGCTGGTGGACCGACAAATGCAAGTGAAAACATGTTGAGGTCGGCTCGTAACAAACTCGTTAATCGAGGGATTGCTCGTTAACCGAAGTTAAGAATCTTATGGAAGGTAACTCGTTAACCGAAATCTCGTTAACCGAGGGACCACTGTATAAGTAGCTAACCATTAATGTTAAAGAAAAAAGTGAGACTGCGCGTATGTAAGTGAGCACATGTAAAAACATATCGTCATTACTCTTCACAAGAATATGAAAGCAACACTTATTTACTGTTTATATATATTGAAGGGTTAAATGTTGTACTCTGTATAGACAAGCAGAGAGAGAGAGAGCAGCCGAACTGCCTGATGTAAACAAACCTTACTTTCCCGCGGCTTTGTTGTTGTTGTTTTTTACGGGGATTAGCCCACCCGGGCACAGGTCACTGACCCACATTGGAGCTTGAGGGACGAAAATGCAATACTCCAGTAATAATAATAATAATTCAGATAAGTAAAAAAAAAAAAAAAAGCTGCTTATCTACCTATTGGACAAACTAAAATCGTTCCTGACCACGGGAGTTTCCGGACCACAGAATGCCGGACTAGAGAGGTACAACTTGTATTAATGTTTATGGGTTAAGTTTTCAAACTGAAATGGTCTTTTCTCCATTTATTAAAAAAAAAAATTAAACTACTGCACAAACAGTTATGATATCACAGAAATTATTATTAATATGATTTTTTTATGATTTAAAAAAAAAAAAAAATCAAGAGTGAGAAACAATATACTGTTCTGTACTTTATGTATGTTGTGTTGTCAATAGTAAGAGAAACAATTGAGACCTTGCAATTGTGTGTAAATGAGGCAGAAAGTCAGATCAGCAACCCAGGATTTGGTCACAATTTTTGTGATGCCATATGGCAGTAAGGTCTACCATTAGACATCACATTATGCTTCCAATATCTTCCCAGGTGGTAGTACCTCCCTGTTTGGTAGCTGCCTACTACCTGTGAGTGTTAATAAAGTATGAAGCTCATGTGTAGCGAGCTTCGTGAACACACATTTGATGTGGTTGAGAGACTGAGCAGAACTGACCATATGGAGTAAGGCACTGGCCAGGGGCCGGGTCCTTATTGCTGACCTAGCCAGGGCGGAAGAGCTAGATGTCAGAGGTCCTTTCATAGGCAAGGAGATTACTTGACATATATCACTTGCTTCAATATTAGAGAGAATAAACTGATACAAGCTGCCTGACTAAATAAATGTAGTTGCTTGGGTAAGATGTGGTGTGTCTCAAGCCTTACTTTGCAACCTTTTGCTGCACCACATACTGAATTGGGGTTATACAGTACATTACTTAGAATATAGTCAAAGTTCATTAGTCTTCCTTAACTATTTTTAAAATTTCTCACATTATAAGTTATTATTAATGTACAGTAATGTATTTGGTAGGCTATCAATTTTATGTATTTCATTGTGATTTCTTTAACTGTATATACAGTACAGATATTAAAGAATAATTATGAACTTCACTGTATCATCTTCAATACTGTAAAGGTTTATTACCTTTGGGATTTTCACTAGAATGTATGATTTGATGCAAAAAATGTACAGTAACTTCAGTGGTAGAGAGCAAGGAAAACCCAACTTTGATTTTGTTTATGAAATGTTGAATTGGAATAAAGAAAACTGCTATGAAACTGGCATATTTTAGGAGGCATGAACCATTTAGTGCTGTTACAACCACATAAAGGTTTTTTCGCAGAAAACATGCATATTCCTGTGCAGAAAAATTTTCTTTGATTTGTTAATTATAATACAGGGGAGGGAGGCTGACTTGTGAACGCCCGCTGGTACGAACGAGGTTAAACTGTAAATTTACAGTATTTTATTTACCTGATGACTTATTTTTTACTTTCATTTGCTATATTTTGTCATTCTATTTCTTCTTTTTCCTTAAATTAAGTGATTTAAGATCTATATAAGGACTTAGGCTATGATATACAGTGGTCCTTCGGTTAACGAACACAATTCGTTCCACAGAGTCGTTCGTTAACCGAAAATTTCGTTTACTGAATCTATTATTTCAATGGGATATTGGGTAATTTGCTCCAACTCACAGAAAAGTACATATAAAGTATAAACAAAATGCAGTAAAGTACACTTACTTTGAGGTGTGTATGTAGAATGTTGCTGGTTGATGATGATGATGATGGGAATTAGAAGTGGGGGGTGGAGGAGGAGAAGGGAGAAGAGAAGCATTTTAATGCTTCTTGGTAGGCGAGTCACCTTCCATAATAATGTCAAGAACCTCTGGACTGACAGATTCTCTAACATGAAAATCCTCTCTCCTTTTTTGGAGAGGAACACTGAGGGGAATCACCTTTCTCACCCATGCTTGATGCAGTAATTTCACCAATAAAATTTAAGTTCACTAGCTGTAATTAAAGATTATTTTATTTAAATCAACACTGCACTGCGCTATATATTATCAATATGTTAACAAAATTTCAGAATGACCAATAATTTTAAAGTAAAAACGTAAAAATATTCTGTATTCAAGAGACCAACAAACACAATGTTTCCTCCACTGTAAACAAAGTTAAACAGAGACGCTTTGGCAGGTGAGTCAAGCGGCTGATGGGTGCACAAAAAACTAGATCTCTGTACTACATATACAGGTATTTATTATCAATATGTTAACTAAATTTTAAAATGACTAATAATTTTAATATCAAAAATGCAAAACTATTAAAGAGCACAACATTCTTGATATTTACTCCACTGGAAACGAATGTAAACATGGAACCGATTACTGTATTGGCGGACAAGTCAATCAACTGATGTGCACAACAAAATGTGATTTTCGTAAGGATTTCGTTAATCGAAGTTTTGTTCGTTAACCGAACTGAGAATCCTAATGGGAGCTAATTCATTAACCAAAATTTCATTAACCGAGGGACCACTGTACTGTAGTGGGATTTTGAACATTGTTCTGTAAGTACAGCGTGCACATAGCATATGTTCCGACTTAAGTACAGTGGTCCCTCGGTTAACGAGCACAATCCGTTCCAGCAGGTTGCTCGTTAACCGAAACCATTGTTTCAATGGGTTTTTGGGTAATTGGTTCCAGCTCACCGAAAATTGCCTAAATTCAACAAAAATTTTAGAAATGGACACTTACCTTGAGGTGTGTATGTAGAAGGCTCCTGGATGATGATGATGATGATGATGATGTGAATTTGAAGTGGGAGGTGGAGGAGGAGAAGGGAGAAGAGAAGGAAGTGGAGGTGGAAGAGAAGCATTTTACTACTTCTTGGAAGGTGAGTCACCTTCCATGAAAATGTCAGGAACCTCTAGACTGGCAGATTCTCCACCATGAACATCCTCTCTCCTTCTTGAAGTGGAAGACTGAGGGCTAGCATCATCCTCTCTCCTTCTTGAAGTGGAAGGCAGAGGGATAGCATCTTGTTCCCTCTGCCTTTTACTGAAGAAAGTGTCAATTGTGGTCTGTGGGGCATCTCTCCTCCTCACCATTAACTTATGTTTAAAGAAGGAGACCACTGAGTCCTCAACATGACACAAAGTTAGTTCAGTTTTTTCCACTTCTGGGTGCTTTGAAGCCAGTTCCCTGAACTTCTCCCAGTAGTAAATCACATCTTTCAACTCTTTAGTTGACATATGGTCATCACTTTCAATTTCCTCCTCACCACTGTCAGCCTCTACCTGTAACATCTCATCCAGTTGCTTCAAGTCATCAGGAGTAAGTTCCTCCTCATGAGACATCACAAGCTCTTCCACATCCTCCTCCTCCACTTCAAGGCCCAATGACTGACCAATAGACACAATCTCCTGGTCCAACTCTGTTTCTTCCTCAAATCCCTCAAAATCATGCACTACTGATGGCCACAGTGCTTTCCATGAAGAATTGAGGGATCTAGTGGAGACTTCTTGCCATGATGACACAATCAATTTTACAGCCTCCAGGATGTTGAATTGTGTCTTCCAGAACTGTTTTAGTGTTAGTTCAGGATCATTGGAAGTTGCCTGATGACACCTCCTAAACATTTTCTTCATGTACAACTTCTTGAAGTTGCTGATCACATTCTGGTCCATTGGCTGTATGATTGATGTACAGTAGTGTTTGGAGGCAAAAACAACACTTTCACAAAGTCAAATTGATACTCCAAATTTCTGGCAAGGTCAGGGTCATGACCAGGAGCATTATCCATGAGAAGAGCCTTTAAAGGGAGTTTATTGATGGTTAGGTAGCTCTTGACACAAGGGCAAAACACATCAACAGCCCATTAATTAAAGAGCTGTCTTGTCACCCATGCCTTACGGTTGGACTTCCAATAAACTCCAAGCTTTGTTCTTACCACTTACTGTTGCTTGAACACCCTGGGGTTTTCAGAGTGGTAGACAAGCATAGGCTTCAGTCGGAAATCCCCTGAAGCATTGGCACCAAGCAATAGAGTGAGACGGTCTTTCATGGGTTTATGCCCAGGTAGAGAGGCTTCATCTCTGGTGATGAATGTTCTTTTGGGCATCTTTTTCCAGAACAGCCCAGTTTTGTCCACACTGAACACTTGCTGTGGAAGATAATTTCCTTCTTCCATCAGTTCTTTAAATTCAACTAAAAACTTTGCTGCCCCTTCCTTATCAGCACTAGCAGCTTCACCATGCCTAACAACACTGAAAATGTCACTTCTTTTCTTAAATTTTTCGATCCAGTCTTTGCTGGCCCGAAAATCTTCAAATTCTGTGCCTGAAGAACCAGGTTGATCTGTCTTTAAATGTTCGTAAATCTCCCTGGCTCTTTCACAAATGAATTCAGTAGAAACTGAATCATCTTTCATCTGTTTTTCCCTAATCCAGATGGGAAGTAACCTCTCAGTTTCTGCAATTAGGGATCTACTTTTAAACACTCTTGTAGATTTGTCTCTCACTTTCACTTCTTTAAATTTCTTTCTGTGCAAGAATTGTCGACACAGTTGATGTCGACATGCCATATTCTTTGCATAACGCATTTGTTCTAATGCCTTGTTCATGTTTTTTTATGATTTCCTGCTTGGTTTGGATTGAAATCGCTTTTCTTGATCACTTAGGCCCCATGCTGGATTCAAACAATGTCAACACGTGTTTTTTAAAGTTAAACTTGTTGTAAATAAAGAATATTTTCTTTAAAATAACACTGCACCGCGTTATATATTGTCAATATGTAAAATAAATTTCCAAGTGACCAATAATTTGCTTGGAAACACCGACAAAAAGCGTTTAGTTGAAGAGTGTCTCACGCAAGATGTTACCTCCAGTGAAAACAGATAGAGACTAACGCTTGTTTGCTGTGTTAAGAGGCTGGATGCCGCTCATTAAAGTAGTCACTTTACCTTCAATTATGTTCAATAATTGTTAAAATGACTAAAAAATTTAATATCAAACTTTTAAAATTATTGAATAGTATAAACTTCTTGATATTTACTAAAATAGTAAGGAATTTAAGCCCTAGAACCGATTAATGTATTGGCGGACTAATACTAAAGCTGGTTGACCGCCAAGTGCAAGCCAAAACTTGTTGAGGTCGGCTCGTAAGAAACTCGTTAACCGAGGGGTTGCTCGTTAACCGAAGTTAAGAATCTTATGGGAGGTAACTCGTTAACCGAAATCTCGTTAACCGAGGTGCTTTTTAACCGAGGGACCACTGTACATTTCTGACTCAAGAACGTCCTCGGTAATGGAACCCGTTCGTAACCCGAGGGCCCCCTGTAATAATATTAGTCAGTAAAATTGGTATACAGTACACCTTTACAATTGGATTGGCATGTACAGTGGCATATATAAGTTTCTGGAGAGGGGGGGGACAAGACTTGAAGATAGGGACATTATTTTATTTCCATTCTGTAGTTAATAATACAGAAACTCACTCTCTTCTCTTGCTGTAGCTTCATCTTTTTTATTTTTTTATTTTAGCTTTGAATTGTTTAATACCAATACTGGTTTGATGTGTCTGGTAACTTGTTCCAGTCTGTTATTACTAAAGGAGAAAGTGTTCTTTGCTTGACTGCAGACACCAGATACCATAAGATTATGTTCACTCCCTCTAGTACCCTGCAGATTCATATCCCTAATCCTTACCTTTAAGCCTTAATTTTAATTTGGCGACATATGACTTAAGCTGTTGTGTTGCCAGGGATGTAATTACCACAATCAATCAATCAATCCTTACAAAGTTTGCTGTTAGGTACTCTGGACACAGTCCATTGAAAATCTTGTTAGCATGATTCAGCCTCAGTTGCTTCACTGTCTGCCATATTTAACATGTTCAGTGAGGGAAGAACTTTGTGACCAACATTTCAACAATGAATGAACCTCACTGCTTTGTTTTGAACAATTTGTAGCTTGGATTTGAGCCTCTGTGTTAGGGCAGAATACCATGACAAACAGGAATAGTCCAAGTGACATTGTATAAGCGCCAATCCCCACAGGCATCAGCTAAAAGGCAATTAGCATTTCTATAGATAAATTTTAATTAGCGGTAATTTTTTTTTACTATTTATCTACAATTAATTCATTAGACAAACAAAGAATCAGGTGTTACCGCCAATGAAGCGGTAAATACGCACCGTCTGGATAAGAAGACCTGTACACGTGGACTCAGTGATATTTAATGGTCACTACAATGTTATTGTTAACACATTACAGTACCGGGTACACGTGATTTGTGGATTACAAGTTAGGTGACTAATAACAGCTTTGTATCATATACAGTAGTAACAGCATTTACTACACACTTATCTGATAATTACAAAGACGTATACAGCTCCTCCCCGACTTACGACGAGGTTAGGTCGAAATAATGGGTGTCTCTTTTTCTTCTCAGCACCACAAAGCTCTCACCTTTAAGCTTGCCAGCCATTTTAAAGGGAATTACAAATTAAAATTTTGTCTGTGTACTGATGTTGGAACTCGAAAATATGTAATTTGGCAAAATTTTGGTACGACTGAGGCAGGTCGTAAGTGCGGGTGGTCGTAAGTTGAGTAGGTCGTAAGTCGGGGAGGAGATGTACATGTATCTCCCAATACATAACAGTTTAGAACAACAAAGCTTCGTTTGAGAATAGACTTACATGTAACGGGTCCTAGAACTAATCTGTATGTGATACTCGTAATGCTCACAGCTCGACAGTGTGTCCTGAACAGCCCGACCCGGGACAGATGGAGTTGAGAAATGCTGTCGTATTCGTATGTTTTCGTTCAGGGGCCCCGGCTGACCATCAGGCCAATCCAGTACCATTGCCCCTCGCTTAGTACACACCAACATCTCTCTCATTACTCTTGTGTGCTGTTTCAGCAGAACTGCTACCATCAACACTGCTAGCCTCACACCTTCAACTTTACTAGTTAACTCTGTATTCATATCAACTATTTTTCCATATTACCATTATCATAACACTCACATACGTTATCCTAAATTCCACCATTACCGCTCGCACATTGCAGGCGATAACACAGGAGTTAGTCCAAGTTATTTCACATAGTACAAGGAATTTGTTTACACTTCTGAGTTTTCTTTTAGGTCCAAATAATATTGCTTCTGTCTTTCTTAAATGTATGGATAATTTATTGTGTATGAGCCATTGTTTGCATGACTCCAGTTCAGATGATAACTCATTAGCTATATTGTTTGGATCTTTACCTGACACTAAAGAACACTGTCAATGGCATACAACAAGAGTTTACAAGAGACACTATTGGGCATGTCATTTACATAACACAGAAAGAGCAAAGGTCCTAGGATAATCTCTTGTGGGACTCCACTGACAATTGACATGGATGTTGACTTCGTGTTATTTGCAACAACAATTTGTTTTCTGCGGGCCGGTAGATTGGCTACCCATATCTACTTTCCCGAAAAGAGAAAAATCCATTTTAAAAGTAGATAACCAACTTTCCCGGAAAGTAGATATTTCCCATTTTCTATGATACAAATTTCCTGTTTTCATGGACAAGTAGATACCTAATCTTTCCCAGAAAGTAGATATTTCCATTTTCTGTGATACAAATTTCTGTTTCTATGATAATTCATTGAATTAGGCAATATTTCCTCAAATGTCGATAATCACTGTGGGGTTCAAGATGCTGGCTCCAAACTACCAAGATGGGTGGAGAAAGGAAAACTCACAATGTGCTCTCATGTATACATGTTGTATTGATGGATGGTTAAAATAATTAACGGTTTATTGGAAACAACTTGCAGCCCAAGGCTGAAAATATACATTGGACATAAATGATTTATTACATGCAGTGGTGAAGTTAACAAAGCTTATTAGATGAAAGGAAACATTAGCAGTGATATATAGATTAATGTAGGTGTTGAACAGCAACTGTAGGGTAACTCCCTCCATAGTGTTAGAGGAACTCACGTGGTGTAGTAGTTCCTCAATGGTGTTAGAGGGACCTGGCGTGTGTAGTAATTCCTCACAGATGGTGTTACAGGTGGCTCACGTGGTGTAGTAATTCCTCGCTGGAGATGTTATGCGTGGTTTCACGTGGTGTAGTAATTCCTTCACAGATGGTATAAATCACTGGTGTAGCAATTCCTTCACAGATGGTGTTATGAGGGTCACGGTAGTAACCTTCATGTGGTGAAGAGGAACCCATGTGAAAATTCTACAGATGGTGTTAGAGGCCTCACGTGGTGTAAAACCTTCAACAGTGTTAAGAGGCCTGACGTGGTGTAGTAATTCCCCACAGATGGTGTTATATGAGTGAGGTGGTCCCAGGCCTTCCATCGTAGACGATTAAACATACGTGCCAGTTGTAAATGGGCCGTTAATACTGGGTACCTGGGACCTCACTGTGTGAAGGTTACCTTGGGTGCGACTGTAACTGTTGAGTTGTTCTCACTGACTTAAGCACTGTTCACCTCTGTTTAACACTGGTTCCTTTCCTAAATGAAATTGTAACTGAAATTGTAACTTCTGGCGAGAACTAGTTGATATTCCGGTGGGGAGGAGGGTTCAGGGGAGGGGGTTGGTATGGGCCAACTTAACAGTTGACCTGGCTGCTCCGACAGGAGCGCCATGTACGTCTTGACCCTTCGGTGGTCAAGGATGTACAATGCAGCTTGGTGCTGGGAAGGCAGCATGGTTACAAGCATGATGTAGAGAGAGCTGGTTGGTGAGGATGCTCAGAGGAGGACCAGCTTGTGGGTCGCCGGCGGGAGCGAGGACCGCCAGGCAGCGGCGGAGGAGGAGGTGTTGCTGACTGGTTGGTGTAGGTAGAAAGAGACAGGTCACCACGAGGTCAGGTCTTAAATAGCGGGGGTAGACGTGGCTTAGTAGTTGACCCCCGCTCCGTGATGTATGGCGGCGCTGGTTGACGAAGCACACACTGTGGAATTCGTGGGGTCGGCTACGCAGCGACAAACAGCGTTTGTAGTGGAGAAATCCACTACACTACTTCCCCAAAAAGTCGATAATTATCGACTTTTCGGGAAAGTAGATATTTTCCATGATATCAATTTCACGTTTTCTATGATAGTCTACTTGGAAAAATTATGTAATATTTCACAAAAATTCGATAATCTACTTCCCCGAAAAGTTGATAATCTACTGTCCCGAAAGCAGAAAAATCTACTTCTCGGGAACGTAGATTACCAACTTTCCTGGATAGTAGATATTTCCCATTTTTTATACAAATTTCCCGTTTTCTATGATAATGTGCTTCGCAAAATTAGGTAATATATCACAAAAAGTCCACCTTGGCCCCCCCTGGCACACTAGGCGGAATCCTACCACATTCTGGGCAGAATCCCACCGTCTTCTGGGGTGGAATCCTTCCGTATTCTGAGGCAGAATCCTACCGTCTCCTGGAGCGAAATCCTACTGTATTTTGAATTGTAATCCTACCGTCTCCTGGGTTCAGAATCCTACCCTATTCTGGGATGGAATCCTACCGTCTTCAAGGGAGGAATTCTACCGCATTTTAGGCGGAATCCTACCCTATTCGGGGCCAGAATCCTACCTAACTTAACCTATTTGGACATAACCTAACCTAAGCAAATATATGAGTTAGCCATCAAAATAAATAGGTTTTCTTTGATTCTCCAACAAAGAAAACTGCCTGACTTGTCTTCTTGTGACAGACCATATTCACAAGATGTAAAAGTGCTTCCTTGGAACACTAGAACCATAAATCCTACCGGATTTTTGGCAGGGTGGGCCAGGGTAATTAGCATTGCAAAAGTAATTAAAAATTTCTAAATTTCATTTGAAGAAGCACTAATCCAGATATCAAATTTTGGTTAACAGATCCTTAAGCAGCATGTTCAGGAGTACCTATACTGAAATTTTGAACAAAATCCATTTTTTGGCCGAAAATGACAAAAAATACTTTTTCTCTCTCAACTAAAATTTAATGTGCCTAACTATTTAAGTACATCCAGAATAATACCCAAGCACCAAGAAATGACCTCGAAAACCCATAAGTGGCGAGTATCAGTACAAAGCATCACAAAATATTCTAAAATCATTTGAACATTTTCTAAAAGCCATTTGAACAAGTTATAATCAAGATATCAAATTTTGGTTAACAGATCCTTAAGCAGCACATTCAGGAGTACCTATACTGATATTTTGAACAAAATCCATTTTTGGGCCGAAAATGACAAAAATTGTAAGTCTAATGCCTTAAAGGATTTTTGGCCAAAAATACTTTTTCTCTCTGAACTAACATTTAATGTGCCTAACTATATAAGTACATCCAGAATAATACACAAACACCAAGAAATGACCTCGAAAACCCATAAGTGGCGAGTAATTAGCATTGCAAAAGTAATTAAAATATTCTAAAAATCATTTGAACATTTTCTAAAAGCCATTTGAACAAGTTATAATCAAGATATGAAATTTTGGTTAACAGATCCTTAAGCAGCACATTCAGGAGTACCTATACTGAAATTTTGAACAAAATCCATTTTTTGGCCGAAAATGACAAAAATTGTAAGTCTAATGCCTTAAAGGATTTTTGGCCAAAAATACTTTTTCTCTCTGAACTAAAATTTAATGTGCCTAACTATTTAAGTACATCCAGAATAATACATACACCAAGAAATGACCTCGAAACCCATATATGGGCTAGTAATTGTAGCATTATAAAAAGTAATTAAAAATATTCTAAAAATCATTTGAACATTTTTCAAAGCCATTTGAACAAGTTATAATCAAGATATAGAAATTTTACAATAGATCCTGCTATACATTCAGGAGTAATTTATACTGAAATTTGAATAAACTATTTTGGCCGAAAATGACAAAAAATTGTAAGTTTAATGCCTTTAAAGGATTTTAATAAAAATACTTTTTTCTGAAATCCAAATTTAATGTGCCTAACTATTTAAGTACATCCAGAATAATACACTAATACACCAAGAAATGACCTCGAAAACCCATATATGAAGTAGTAATTAGCATTGCAAAAGTAATTAAAATATTCTAAAAATCATTGAACATTTTCTAAAAAGCCATTTGAACAAGTTATAATCAAGATATCAAATTTTGGTTAACAGATCCTTAAGCAGCACATTCAGGAGTACCTATACTGAAATTTTGAACAAAATCCATTTTTGGGCCGAAATGACGAAAATTGTAAGTCTATAGCCTTAAAGGATTTTTGGCCAAAATTTTTCTCTCTGAACTAAAATTTAATGTGCCTAACTATTTAAGTACATCCAGAATAATACACAAGCACCAAGAAATGACCTCGAAAACCCATAAGTGGCGAGTAATTAGCATTGCAAAAGTAATTAAAATATTCTAAAAATCATTTGAACATTTTCTAAAAGCCATTTGAACAAGTTATAATCAAGATATGAAATTTTGGTTAACAGATCCTTAAGCAGCACATTCAGGAGTACCTATACTGAAATTTTGAACAAAATCCATTTTTTGGCCGAAAATGACAAAAATTGTAAGTCTAATGTCTTAAAGGATTTTTGGCCCAAAATACTTTTTCTCTCTGAACTAAAATTTAATGTGCCTAACTATTTAAGTACATCCAGAATAATACACAAGCACCAAGAAATGACCTCGAAAACCCATAAGTGGCGAGTAATTAGCATTGCAAAAGTAATTAAAATATTCTAAAAATCATTTGAACATTTTCTAAAAGCCATTTGAACAAGTTATAATCAAGATATCAAATTTTGGTTAACAGATCCTTAAGCAGCACATTCAGGAGTACCTATCCTGAAATTTTGAACAAAATCCATTTTTGGGCCGAAAATGACAAACATTGTAAGTCTAATGCCTTAAAGGATTTTTGGCCAAAAATACTTTTTCTCTCTGAACTAACATTTAATGTGCCTAACTATATAAATACATCCAGAATAATACACAAACACCAAGAAATGACCTCGAAAACCCATAAGTGGCGAGTAATTAGCATTGTAAAAGTAATTAAAATATTCTAAAAATCATTTGAACATTTTCTAAAAGCCATTTGAACAAGTTATAATCAAGATATCAAATTTTGGTTAACAGATCCTTAAGCAGCACATTCAGGAGTACCTATATGAAATTTTGAACAAAATCCATTTTTTGGCCGAAAATGACAAAAATTGTAAGTCTATGCCTTAAAGGATTTTTGGCCAAAAATACTTTTTCTCTCTGAACTAAAATTTAATGTGCCTAACTATTTAAGTACATCCAGAATAATACACAAGCACCAAGAAATGACCTCGAAAACCCATAAGTGGCGAGTAATTAGCATTGCAAAAGTAATTAAAATATTCTAAAAATCATTTGAACATTTTCTAAAAGCCATTTGAACAAGTTATAATCAAGATATCAAATTTTGGTTAACAGATCCTTAAGCAGCACATTCAGGAGTACCTATACTGAAATTTTGAACAAAATCCATTTTTTGGCCGAAAATGACAAAAATTGTAAGTCTAATGCCTTAAAGGATTTTTGGCCAAAAATACTTTTTCTCTCTGAACTAAAATTTAATGTGCCTAACTATTTAAGTACATCCAGAATAATACACAAGCACCAAGAAATGACCTCGAAAACCCATAAGTGGCGAGTAATTAGCATTGCAAAAGTAATTAAAATATTCTAAAAATCATTTGAACATTTTCTAAAAGCCATTTGAACAAGTTATAATCAAGATATCAAATTTTGGTTAACAGATCCTTAAGCAGCACATTCAGGAGTACCTATACTGAAATTTTGAACAAAATCCATTTTTTGGCCGAAAATGACAAAAATTGTAAGTCTAATGCCTTAAAGGATTTTTGGCCAAAAATACTTTTTCTCTCAGAACTAAAATTTAATGTGCCTAACTGTTTAAGTAGGCTACATCCAGAATAATACACAACCACCAAGAAATGACCTCGAAAACCCATAAGTGGCGAGTAATTAGCATTGCAAAAGTAATTATAATTATCTAAAAGCCATTTGAACAAGTAATTATCCATATATCAAATTTTGGTTAACAGATCCTTAAGCAGCATGTTCAGGAGTACCTATACTGAGATTTTGAACAAAATCCGTTTTTTGGCCGAAAATGACAAAAATTGTAAGTCTTATCCCTTGGTAATTTTTCGCCCAAAATATAATTTTTACACAGAATTGAAATTTAAGGGGTTTAACTATTATAAGTACTTACAGAATAACACTTTAACACCAAATTCGTACTTTGGAATCCCATAGTTGGCGAGTAATTAGCATTGAGAAATGTAATTAAATTCTCCAAGGGTCATTACAGCCACTAATTACCCTGCAATCGAATCGTGGACCATATAGTCGAAATCAGCATGCTCTGGAGTACTTATGTGATTTTCAACAAAATCTAATTTTTGTGCCAAAACTGTCGAAAAAGGCGGTGGCACCCCCAGGGTTGGCGACGCTCCTACGGGCCCTCCCAGGGGAGGTGGTGCCCCTCCTTAGGTGTGGCAACGACATCAGGGGCCCTGCCAGGGACAGGGGCGCCTCCAGTGGCCCCCTAAGTCCGAAACCCTCCCAGGTGCCATCTCAGGGTCCCTGCTAGGGGCGGACGCGTCCCAAGGGCCCACCCAATTGGCATCGGTGCCCCATGGGGCCCTTCCAGGGACAGCTCTGCCCAGGCGTAACCGCATCCCTAGGGACTCACTTTAGGGGTAGCGGTGCCCCCAAGGGCCTCCCAAAAGCAGCGGCACCCTAAGAGGCCCTTCCAGACACAGCGGCGATCCCAGGGTAAGTGAGCCCCGAGGGGCCCTTCCAATGGAAGCAGCGCCCCCTGGGACCCTCCCAGAGGTAGTGGAACCCCCAGGGGGCCTGCTAGAGGTAGTAGCTCTCCCTAGGGCCTGCCAGAGAAGATGGCATCCCTAAAGGCCCTTACAGGGGCAGTTTTCCCTCAGGATCCTGCCAGGGGCGATGACGCCGCCAAAGACCATTCCAGGTGTGTTTGCGCCCCAAGGGAAGGTGACACCCTTAGGGGCCCTTCCAGGGGCGGTGTTGCCCTCAGGTGCCCCCTTAGAAATGAGGGTGACCCGAAAGGCACTCCCAGGGTGGTGGCGCCCCCATTGGAACTCCTAAAGGCACCCTTAAGGATCCTCCCAGGGGTTCTTCAAGAGAAGGTGGCGCCCCCAGGGTCGGCAGCACTTCTACGGGCCCTCCCAGAGGCGGTGGTGCACACAGGGGGCCCTCCTTAGGGGCCCTGCCAGGGGCGCCCCCAGTGGCCCACCCAATGAAAATGGCCCCTTAGGGCCGCTCCGAGGGACAGCGGTGCCCCCACTGCCAGGGCCCCTGAGGCGCCCCCAGGAACCCTTCCAGGGGCAGTGGCGCCTCCAGAGAATAACCCAGGGTCACCTGCACCCCCAGGGGCCCCTCCCAGATGCGGTGACATCCTCAGGGGCCCTTTCAGGGGCTGTGACACCCCCAGGTGCAGTGGCGCCCGCAGAGAAACTCCCAGGGTCTATGGTGGCCCCAGGTGTGGCAGAACCCCCTGTGGTTCTGCCAGCATTGGAAGCGCCCTCTGGGGCTCCATCCAGTGGCGGCAGCACCCCCATTTTAGATTGTTTTTATCTCCTATAGAACTTATGTTATTAATATTTTAAACTGCCCCATATAATATACATATACCCTGTATGCAAGTCCTGGAAAACCAATCCCACATTAAAACAAACATTCAAACAATGCTGTTCTAATTTTCAAAACTGACCTTCAGATTACTGTACAGTATAGCATTCCAAGTGCTGACACCTGAAGGGTTAAGCACATGACCCTCCTGTTGATATGCCAAATAATAAAGTCCATCTATCAGTAAGCACAATTCTCTCTAAAGTACTTCGAACATTACTGATGAATCTCCTTCAGCTTAAAATACTTGTGAATCAGTTTCAACATGTACCAAAAAAACCTAATACATATAAACAAATACCTTCATTGTTACTGGCTGCCTAATGCCTTGAGCTGTCCCCACATTTCTTGATCAGCTGTAAGTTGACACAGATGAAAGGATTACACTACATTTAATAATTCCAACAATATATTTAAAGTTTATCACATAGGTTAATTCTCAGTACAGATTAAGAGTAGCATGACAGAACCTACTCTGAGATTAGTAGAACTTTTACTAAAATCTGTGGAACCCTTTCATAAAATTTGTAGACCTTTCACAACATAAATTGTAGAATCTTTAAAAATTTGTAGAAGCTGTAAGAGGCAACACATCCTTCAAAGCTATATTTTGTGCAATATGTGGAAAGAGACAATTAACTTCACTACATATACAGGACATATAATGGTGATTTACAAACAACAACAATAATGGGGAGGCAACTAGCATAGAGGATGGGTCACTGAAATGGTCCAGATACATGTACAGTGAAGGTGAACTTGTTAAACATATTCTGGAAATAAATGTAAGTTCAGTTTTCACTTTCTATTATTCACTATAGTTCACTTGAATGGACCATCCTGTAGTGTAGATTTATTATTAATGGTTCTCATAATGTCACTAAACCCAATGTCTTTATGAATGCAGAAAAACCTATTATAAATAACTATATACAGTATGCTGCTATGATAAATATTGAAAACAGCGTGGCAGTCATAATATACAGGGTACTGTAAATGTCTTTTATAACCAACACCCAGTACAGTACAGTATCTTCAACACAATCCACATTTAACTTAAACGTCAAGATTCTTAAATGTTGGTTTGACGGACATGTATTGGATTACCTGAAGATTAGCCCCTCCCCTGCCTACTTCACCTGCTGATTATAGCAATTTCTGGATGTTACATTTTAAGCTCAACTTAACCTTTTCACAGTACAGTCTAATTATATTTCAGAGATGTTCAACTAAAACTGTCACTTACCCAGGAAAAAAATAAGTAAAGGTACACCACTGATTTTCTGGCACCCTTGGTTCCAAAGCCTTGCCGGATTATCCGTTTTGCCAAACCAACCGAAATCACGTAATAATAATTCAGCAATATACTGTACCTCTGACCCACTAATTATACACCTCCCGTGTCTCTAAGTCACCATGGACAACTAGAAACATAAATTAAACACCACCACTAATGCTCTCACCTTTCTTTGAAGCCATACCTAGGGTTAAATGTAAGCAAAATAAGCTAAGAATCTCCCAGTAAACTAGTCTGACAGTCGCAGGAATTTTAAGTGCCCTCTCGTAATCTTGTCCGGACTAAACGAGGTGCCGGACCATCAGTTCCCGGAAAATCGGTGGTGTACCTGTACTGTAGTGTTTTGTAGTTTTCCAACTCTTGAAAAGAATATTACAAATGGATACAGGGTATTTAAATCTTAAGCAAGAATATGTGAAAAAATATACTGTAATAAAAAGATTCTTCAATAAATGTCAGTAAAATTTAGGATATTAATTCATCATGAAACTAAATATATCCCAAAAGCATTAAACCAATCGTCTAAAATATTACCACAAATCCTGGCAAATTTTACACACGCTAATACGTATTGACGGAATATAACGCTTAATCAAGAGATGGTTTCCTTTTCATTTATACAATACAATGCAGTACCGTAGTGTACTTAAAAAGAAGTACATTAACAGGAAATTAAAAAAGTTAAATGGATTCCCTGAAACCATATTACTGTAACAGGTTCACAACAACTTACAAAAAAACACAAATTCATTTACCATTCATAATAATTTATTAAGACAGTAATAGGTAGTATGATATAACACTACATATCATCTGATCCCATATAAAAGTTACTTAAATTATCGTGAAACAGTAAACAATTTTGCTGTATAGACGACGTCGCAGGAATCTAACTCGTCATTTGAGTGTCTGTTTACAATCCTGTTTATCAGAGCTGCTCACAGACAGCAGCACATGGGGTTGTTTACTGGTGCCATGGGAGAGTTGTTGAACTCAGTATTGTAGTAGAAGAAAAAATAATCTGAATGCTGTAGCGTGAAGTCAAATGCTGTTGCTTTAAGCGCTAATAAAAGTTCTTCCAACATTGCTCAAATTCTGCAGTGAGAAGGTTTGATTACCCCAGTTAGTTATGTTCTTACATCTTGTTATGCAAAATATACATTTTGCAAACCTTTGAGAATTTGGATCCAGGCTTGGAATTTCATGGGAACTGTTGCCCTTTGATTCCCCCCTCCCACCCAAAAAACTCTATGGCCATTGTTATCTGTTCCTCTTTGTTTCAGCTGTTGTGGTCTTTTCGTGGATTTCCAGGCCTGCAACTTTGTGCGTTATCTTCAAACAATTAATTTTACTCTATCCCTAACTAAACTAGGTGAAATACTGTAGGTGCACTGACCCTCTCTTGAAATTCAAATCAAAATAAAAAGTAATTCTCCATAACTATTAAAATTTCCAAGAACTGAAATATTACTAACAACAAATTGCCTTATTCCTAATACAGTAATAGAGTACAGTACAGTTCATGTCATCAAGTAACTTGTATACTAAATTACCGGTATAGCAATGTCATACAAATATGAAATTACAGTAGCACAGTATAAACAATTTATAGTAATAAGGTTTATAATAGTGGTATAGTATATATATTATAACAGTATACAAAATATCATGTGAGAATTACCCAGTTTGAGCTCTTGGAGTGTACAGATGATAACACTCATGATATTCTTGTACCATTGACATCTCCTAAAATCTAAGAAAACATCATTTTGTCTCGGATCTAATTTATTTTTGAACTGAAAACCAATGAGTAAAATTCTTAACCTCTTTAGCTGACACAATAACTAACACTGATACTTAAACCTATAGTGATCACTTAATGTATTAATTTCTACCACAGGAGACTGACCCAGGGATTTCAATAAGGACACAGTCTCTTGTCATTTATCTAACAACTGTCCAGATATAACCCAACAAAAGCAATAAAAAGAGTGTTCGCTTACTGATACAAACTATCTTGACCACACTGTTACAAAATTAACCCCAAAATAATGGTATAGAAGCAAAATCCTGACAGAACTCTAGCCCCTTTCCCTTGTTGGTGCACAGTCATAGCCTTTGTGGGTGTGACACTGGTGAAGACGACCAAAAACCCACTACTAGCCTCACCACACAAGCAAAATCTTTGGCACATTTGCCATAAAAATCAGAAAGAATCAGAATGTATCATGATAAAAACAAATGAGCACAGATTCAGCAAAATAGATGCAATAGTTTTTCAGTATTAAGAGACACTACACTATCATCTACAGTACCTTTCTTTTGTTCATATTCATAAACAAAAATTTTCCTCCATAAGGTACATTTTGCTACAGGGCATTATATTATCTGACTGTATGAAGGAAAGGCAAGGCCATTTTATTAATGAGTCATTACTAATAAAGTGAGATGAGTGAAAATTTCTTATTAACCCCTTCACTACGGGGAAGCCACTTATAATATTTCATTTAGCGGACAATTTAATCAGATCAGAGGGGAATCTGTACACAATGGGTTAACGATGTTGCAGTAGTGTTTAAAGAACAAACTCATATACAGTAAAGACCATAAAAAAGAGCTGTTATGGACTCTGCCACAATAATTACCATGCCTGTATTCTAATCCAAAATTTCTTAATCCATGTATCAGAAAAGTATTAACACAACAGAACACATTTGACAACAGAGCCAGACAGTGAATGAAGAGATATAAACTGTAGAGTGATTGCGCTGGGGAGGGTGGGAGTGAGAGATAAAACCTCTGACTATCCACAACCAATGGTGTTAATTAAAATATAATACAGTACAGGTATAGGTACTCTAAACTACCTTCAGTAATCAGTAATCCTAAACTCCAGCACCTCTCCTACCATCAATAATGTACTACTTTGTACATTCAAGCATGGTAATTAACAACCTCATTCCTAGTCCTCTTCAACAGCTCTACAAATATGCCATGAACTAACTTTGCTTCACTTGATCATTCATCCCTTTCTTATATTATTTCTTTCCTTTGTACATTATAACGTACAGTACTTTCTCTTCCCTGTCAACATCAGTTTTACATGTCCCAGATACCATTGTTAACTTCCCATTCATTCATAAACTACAATTTTAGGATAGTGATTGTACTTTCTCACAGATGTATACCAAAATTACAACTACCACCTACTTACCGAACCACTATGGAAATACAGCTCCTCCCCGACTTACGACCTACTCGACTTACAACCACCCGGACATATGACCGCCTCAGTTGTACCAAAATTTTGTCAAATTACGTATTTTCGAGTCCCAACGTCAGTGATTGTGCTGTGTACTGAAAAAATTTTTGTTTGTAATTCACTTTAAAATGGCTGGCAAGCTTAAAAGTGAGAGTTTTGTGGTGCTGAGAAGAAAAAGAGACACCCATTTTAGATTTTCTATGTATTATTTAAGCATTTTCGACTTACGGCCTGAATTTGGGTCCCTAACCCCGTTGTAAGTCAGGAAGCAGCTGTACTGTAAATATGCAACTACGTAAACCTCGGCAGGGTTTTAACAAGTAACATGTACAGTATACAGTATTGCCAAATTAAGTAAAACTTCTTTCACCATACACTATGAACAATATGTCCCTCTTGGCTAATGAAACTACAACCACTTCTATACAGTATATATATATCAGAATGTTCATGTCATCTGTACACTCCATCATTCATTTGCTCACAATATTTCCCATTCCTTTTTAACTCCTCCAGAATGAACTCTTGGGAGTCACAGTGAAATTATCATATATCACACCTAAAATTAACAGAGACTTTGGTGTAGCCTGATTTATTACTGTGGGTATGGCATTGTTTATAAGTGTCAGCTATGTTTTGTTGATGCTTCTTCTTGTTGTGTTAGTTATGTGTCCTTGGTGTATCAGCTATTTTTCACATCATTTGTGTTTCCTTGATACATCAGCCATGTCTCACATCAAGGATGGTTACCCTCGAACTCACAGACATGAAACGATGAGCACAAGAACAAACTGTACAGTATCTCAAAAAAGTATCTGCCAGGTTTGTTCCAATGACTTCCAAAATGCTACATGCAACTCATGATGTCCAGGGAGGGTTAGTTTGCGTGGCTCTGTGGCATAATGATCCTACTACATTTGGTAACAACGTATTATTAATCATGCCAAAATAAATACACATTGCTTTACTTATATTAAACTATGTAGCAAAGTAAATGCATGTCCCAGTATCTATCATCTGTGGTTTCATAATGTTTCACATAGTGTGGACAGATACTTTTTTGAGATACAGTACTATATCTTCATAGGTCCCCCCTTTACCCCTTTATGTTATACTATATATCCCCTAAAATGTATTCATAGCATATACCTAAAGACTCTTTGATACATTTTGGTGAGAAAAATTAAAACATAAAGAACAATTTAAAAGGGCAAGAAAAAAGATGATTAAAAGAAAGAAAGAAAAAATAATCCCAATAATCTTTGCACTTTTACATTTGCTTTTCCAGAACAACCTACACTGTGGTCTCTGTCATTATCTTGAGAAGGTTGTTTCTTGCCTGAGTGAGAGCCTTGAAAGCTTCTTCTGCTCCAGGTGCCTTGCACTTATCAGGATGAACTAGTGCTGCCAAGCGACGGTAAGCTTTGTTCACCTCGTCCCTAGGTGACAAAAACAAGTACTGTACAGGGTACCTGGTAATAATGTTTTTCATCAACTCTTAATTAATAACTTATTATACTGTACATGCTTTTCAAAATTAGCCTGCTTTGCTTATTTGATCATAAGTAACAAATTTTGTTTTCAATAAAACTTAATAAATATCTTATGCATGCACTTGATATCAAATTTAATTTTCATATGTTCGAAACATGAGATAATTCTATATCACCAAAACTTTATAATCTAAGATACTATGGCTGCACTCAAAAATATAAATATTAAAGTAGACAGTGGATCAGTTAGCCATCCTACTAGGCTATGTGTGATCCAAGATCCTGCCAGGCAGTTTATGACAATCTTGATCAGATGGCAGGACAAAACTTCTAACCCATAAACCTACAAACTGATAGAATACTAGGTAGCCAACATGGACGTCCCTCTTCTATCAGTAAACGAGATCTTATATGTTACCTGTACATAATTTGAATTACTATGATCGTGTGGGATATGAGGAACATGTAGCAGGCAGGTTGGGGAGACTTGTCTATATGGCTGAAGATCTTGATGAGCAAAAATGTATGCACAAAATTTATCTATCTAACTATTATCTTCACTATTCTCCCACTTTTGTGTGAGGTGAATTTAGGGGGGTACTGAAGCCCCAAAGGAAAAGGTAATAAGAGAAAATGGTGGATGCTGAAAATGACAAAAGTGCCAAGACAACATTTACAAACACTGTACCTACATATACTACAGTACTTGCTCATATACTGTACTGTACATACAAGTGTTTTGCACTTGTTTATAAAGATTGTATCCTTAGCTTCCAATGTACTTCACTAAATAAACACACATGGTATGGATAAATACTATACAGTACTACCGTGTGCTATGGAGGGTTGGGTTAAGTCCTAGATGCTATGGAGGTATTGTGATGGACAAATTCATTCATTAGAGTCAACTGTCACCTCAGTCTAAAATATCTGTAATTCCAGAAACTTTTAAGACTTTTCAGAAAATCTTAAATAGTTATAGTGCATCAGAGTAACATAAAAAGTTCTACAATTGTAACTTTATGTCCTCTCCAGGGTGACAGAGCTGTGAGTAAACACACAATGTTTTGAAAAAAAGCTTAAATTATCAACATTATATTCTAGAATGACATAATTCAGACACAAAAACAAGACACACGAATAAAGGTACCTTGAAATTGATCGGCGATTGATTCCCATCTTATCAAAGTCATCTATGGCATGAGTTAGACGATGGATTGCTTGTATAATATCTGGATCAATAGCACCACCTGCAACACCTGGCTGCCGTATACCATCTTTCATTTGCAAGGCTTGGACAAACAATGTCTGTACCAAAAAAAATCATTAGAAGCTAACCTTCAATATCATCAGCAATGAATGATTATTAAATATTTCCACATAATATAACATAAAGTAATGATACAACAATTTTAAGCTAGGCAGTATAATAATCTACTGGTAGCTTACTGGTCCAGTACAGTACAGCCAGAGATTTATGCTATACACATTACACATAACAGCAATTGTATACAAGGTATTCACAAAAATTATCTTCTTATATATGACTTTACTATATATACAGGTGCTATGTATGAAAGCACATGCTGCCCCTCACTCCATGGTCCTGCTTCATCCCAATATCTTGATCAAAGTCTCCCTCATTTCCTCCCTTCTCCTCCTCTCCCGCACCAACACTTACATGAAATGCGTGTGAAATTCCATTGCCCAGAGCAGCAGAAGTGAGGACATGGGAAAAGCTGTGTTTATCAGCCCAGCCACGACCATCAGCCTCAGACACCTGCCGTCCACCTGTCCCACCGGTGTCTGTTCTTGTGCCACAAACTATCACTGTTAAGTTCCATTCATTAGGTCTGAAAGGAAGAATAATTATCACTTTAAAAAATCAAACAAACTCTTTATAAGCATAATTGTTTCTGTAAAATCTCTAGTGACTATAGTACTTAAACCCAACTAAAAAGCTGTCCGTATAATTCTTGGACTATTATGGATCTTAAAAACATTTTAATTTGTAGCAACATTAAGTTTCCCTGAAGGGTTTCTATTATTTAACTCCTAAAAAGAGGAAAGTTATGGGATGAACCAAGAACAAACAAGTGAAAATGTGTCCCAAAAGCCTGATGGTTCATTTGGTGCAGTGTAGATGCATCACAATGACTACTGAGCCTTTGGTACACAAATGACCAGTGTGGCCAGCACTACAATCAATTACCTTCACTTGCCCAACTATGAAGTCAGGTGGGTCCCATGGGGTTACTCTATGAATGAACTTTTGATACTATGAACATTAAGACTACCGGTAGAGGTGAGTGATGTACCCACTAACCACTGCATCCCAAAAAATAATTAACTCATCACAAACCTTGGTGCTGGCATGCAGACTCCTCACACATTACTGTATCAGCTTTCCTCCATCTCCAAGCTGCTTGTTGAGGGTAACACAGTTTTAGTCACACATTTATACAGTAAATATAAAAAGCAAACTTTTTTATTATCATCTAACATGCGGTAAACAAAAACTAACCTGCAAAAAACAGTACATACAACTAACAGTAGTTTTTAGTACTTAGATAATGACAACTGAGGGACCTTAAGTTCTTGAAAAAGCAACAGAGTTAACACAGAACTTCTCTTGCCTAGGAACAGGAAAATCAAAGTTATGGTAAAATTCTTCTAAGTCTGATATGAAGATCATAAACAAAGTACAGTACCAGACATGAGAGAGTTTACTCTAAATTCTTGTTAAACAGCTAGAAAAGACGTGTGTTTCAGAAAGAGATAACCGTAAGTTGTTAGACAGGAGAGATATTTATTACAATAACAATGGTTTTCATACACTGTTGCTGTCTACTGAAAATCATATTTTATAAGGTAAATCAGTATATCTCATTTATTTCCTATACACTACAGTATATTGTAAGAGATGAGTCATGGGTAAGAGAGGTACACTGGTGCTCAAAGTCTCCCTGCCTGGTAGATCAGTTTCACCTTATTAAGTTGGGAAGCGGCCAAGTTAATAGACAGGAAGAGGTAAAGTGGAGTCATCAACACCGGGTCAGTTAGATGTAAGTATACTTTACCAACATCTGTAAGGGTCAGAAACCTTTTTTCTTTTATCTCAAATAATATTTTAACACACTGATCTATTTGGTTTCATGTGACCCACGATTAGTTCACACTTTACCAGTAGGAGTGACACACAACTCAACAGGAAGAGGCACAACTTTGAACAAAAAATAAAAATAACTTCACATCACCAATACTGAGAGGAGTTTATGCAGTCCAAGAGTTTACATATAACTGCCTTTAATGCTTGATCTTCTGTCAATTTGTTAATTTAAAAAATCTATAACTGCAGCAGTAATATTACTGGTAAAACAAATGAAGATCACACCACAAACACAAGAGGTACTGTACTGACATACAGTATACTTACGATCCCAAGTTATGTCTAAGTTCTGCTAGCCACGCATCCAGAGCAATGAATGAGGATCTATCAGTGACGTCATAGGTTAACATAATTCCTTGCATATCTCGATAAAACTCACTTCGAACCTGTAATAAATGTCATTTGTAGTACTGTACTGTATGTAGTGTGTTGGATATGGAACTACAGTACTTCTATCAACTAAAACATAAATAAAACAATTGTCATTTATTCATTGATACCAAAAAAAGAAAAATACCTTTAACCATTATAATTAGTATTGTTCAACTTCATTTAAATAACAACTTGATTGTCATGGTATCCACAGCCATAAAAAAGGTCATTAGAAATACAGGACAAAAAAGTTGTTTCTAAAGATAATTACAGGTCTGTCAACTTCCTGTCAGGAAAGAGTTGTCAGATCTGAGACAGGCCAGTTATCAAATTCTAGACAAGCCAGAGTTAGCATATTCCTGTCTGACTTGAGGTGCCACCCTCCTGTCAAGCCACAGCTGACAGCTCTATAAATAGTAAAGGAAACCTTCTTCTGTACTTCAAATGCTAAAAAGTAATATCAATGTAGAACTTGCAGCATTACTGTACAGGTACTCCAATACAGTGCACAGTAACTAAACTAAGAATACAATAGACTTAAACAGGTTCAGTTTAAGAGAAAGATGAGTACAGTCTAGCAGGAGGAAGAGGAAGGTAATAAGCTGCTGTGACTACCGTAAGTGTTTCTATAGATGATTGAGGCTGGTTTACCAATTAATGCACTGGTCATTTAAGACAAACTGTAATGAAGTACTTTAGACCAAAGCCAAGAATATATGTGGGAGATATCCATTACCAAAGAATGAGTGAGCTAAGATGAACAATGACTGTCGTACATGAAGAATTATTCTCTCACTATTAAGGCCACTACAATGTGTCTCAAAAAAATGTATAGTCATGGGATCTTCATGAAAATCTGTAAAGCAGCATTTATACATTTTTCTGAGATACCCTGTATGTAACTAATGCAGAACATACCTCCTCAAACAATGGGCTGCCTGAAGTGTCGAAGAAGTGAACCGAGACTTTACGTCCATCCACATCAACATTTGTCGAGCCATAGTCAATACCAACAGTCGGGATGTATTTGTTAACAAATCGATTCTCACAGTATCTTTTTATAAGGCAGCTCTGAAAAGTAAGCATTGTATGTACTGTACTGAGAACAATGTACCTTTAGCATAAAATAAATACCTGAGGTTATTTAATAGTCATGATAAATCACAATTATAAATATAACTAATAATCAGATCACCTACGTTTGCAACATCCCCCCTAAAAAAAAGTTAATGCATACAGCCCTCCATGTACCGACCCATTAACTCTACAGATATTCCAATCCTGACAAGAAAAAAAAAACTTAGTTTCAATTTTTTCTGAGTTTTCATTATATATATTAAGCTGATTAGTATTTTGTTCCATTATCTCCTCTACTCTCTTGATATATTCCATCTCATCTTCTCTTCATGCACAGTACCTAACCAAACCTAACCTAACCAAAGCCTAACACATTTCTAGGCTTTAAGAATTCAGTTAAAATTGATCCATATACTGTACTGTAGTGTATTGTAACTCTCTCCTGTCTTCAACTGTATTAAGACAAATAACTATCATACAGTACAGCACTATATTGTATCAGCAATCTGTATTTCCAAGGATGTGTAAATTTTCTTCTTTAATATCTAGTGTATTTTATATATCTATACCATCTACATACATTCATATTCACTATCTTCATAAAAAATAAATAAAAAAGGTTCTTGACATCACACAATTTGACATTTAACTTTACCCAAACAGATTTCTACTGCTTTAAATCTTTACTTATCTGTACAGTACATTGGGAGGTTAAGAGATTCTCGTCCAAATTCTTCCATACACAATAAGATGGTGGACCTTTACCTTACCAACTCCAGAATTACCAAGACTCAGGATACGAATTCTTGAGACGTGCTTTGACCCATTACGGCTATCCATGTTTAATATTGTACATCAATACTTGTGGCAGTGATGCACAAAATAATTCTTGATTTTAACCTGAGGGAGGAAAATTACAGCCTTTGAGTTCTCATGTTTGAAAAGTTCTTTTTCTAGGTAAATTATATATTTGTATACCTGACTTGCATTATATATATTGTTTACCTACACTATGTACATTGTTTGCCTGCACTGTTTATGTTCATTGTATACCTGTATTGTCTTTATAAGTTGTTTGTATACCTATATTGCCAACGTAAATTATTTATATACCTGCAATATCATTTTAAATTGTTTGTATATCTATATTTTTATTACAAATTGTTTGTGCACCCATAATGTTTATGTAAACTGTTCCTATACCTACAGTGTATATATACTGTACATATTGAAACATTGTAAACTTATATGACAATTTTACTGAATATCTATCTACAGTATCTATGTCCGTGTGATAATAGGCATAAACTAATAACAAAGGGGTGGTAAGAGCCATACCTCTCACTAACAGGATCACAGCAGACGGAACTATGACACAGAGTAGTTTTAATGACCTGTTGTGGGTATTTCCGCTGGCCTAAATCAGTGACACGCCTCCTCGCTACCCTCTTCACTCCTCCCCTTCTTCTAGCTTCTACTTGAGGATGACAGTCTTTAACCTCGGCGCCAGGTCCTCTTTAGGTCCATATCTAAGAAAGACTCAAGGACAGGAAGCCAGGGAAGGAGAAGAAGGATTATTCACGAGCTCAAAATACCTCGCTGGGTCCTTGTTTACACTGACGGGGACTCGGGTCCTCCTGAACTGCAAAATCAAAATTAAAATATCAATAACTGCTTCACTCAGCTTCAATATTCTTATTTTCAATGTTTATTTATTACTTATGTGTATATGAAACAATTTAATGAATTTTTAACCTTATATGAGTGTAAGTATTGTGTAGTCTGTAGGTCAGGTATTGAACAATGTTATTTTATCTTAATAAAAGAATTAAAAGATACAATCTGTGAGTAATTAGAATTTAAAAATTAATATTTCATACACAATTAATAATAATAACCTTCACATATGGATACTCTATTGAGGTTTAACGCGAATTTTCATGTTGGTCTATCAAGTTAGCAAATTTTCGTATTTCAGGAGGAGAGAGTATCATCAGATTCTCAAAAGTTCTTTTATTCTAACTGAATTATGATAATATAGACTTGAGAGTACTTTAAACAGATGCTGAAAATTTTGGTTGCGCACAAATATGTATTATATATATATATATGTATATATACATATATTATTTATTGAGAGAAAATGAAAAAAATCATTCAGAATTTGTTTTTTAAAGACACCCCTTATTTTCTATAGAAGAAAATGAAATGTTTATTTATGGTAAACTAACGTATACGGTAAATTAGCATTGCAACTGTGTGGAGGACGAATGAGGAAAAGATTCATAATGTCCCCCGGTGTAAATTTATCAGTGCTTTTGGTACAATTAGAAAAATTATATCTGAAACTGCTGGTATCATTACTATACTGAAAGTCACTTGACTACAATTTCTAGACTCGCAAGTCAATAATGAATACTGATTAGTGATTTTTATACAAGCTTAATGGAAGACTTTGCGTATACAATTCTATTAATTTATTATTTCACCACTTGTCAGCTTACTAGCCGTCCGGGATGTTGTTCTGTTCTGTTACTTTCATATGAACTTTCATGTTCAGTGTTTGTACATGAGGTAAGTTCTCAGGTAACCAGAGTACTCAGAACAAATCTGTGAATAACACCCATCCCGGGTGAGTCTCGCGCTAGGATTCGAACCCAAGATATAATGGTGAGAGATATACTACACTTTATGGTGAGGATTTCAAGAAGATTCATACCTTCCATGTCTTATAGTGTGTAACAATGGTTTGCTTATTAAAACGTAAACTGGGCGACTTCCGAAGGACACTGTAGATAATTTGGCACGGAATCAAGTGATGATCATCACCACCAACAGATATTTACGGGGAGAACGTCCCCAAAACAACTTTTCCTGTTGAAAGTAGCCAAAAACGGCTTGACGGAAAAATTCTCTGACTGACCCTTGAAAACCGGAGTTCCCCCTCCTCTCACTGTACGCAACAAATGACGTCACAGGCTACTTCACTCTCCTTTCTCCCTCTCTCTCTCTCTCTCCCTCTTACTATATATGTGTCTCAGGTGGCCAGAGAACCAGTTGTCCACTTTCTCTCGCTCTCGTCAGTGGTGTGTTAGTGTGGTGTTGTCAGGTGTTCTGGGAGGACGTGAGCCTCGCGGGTAACTTACAGTGCACAAACCTGAATTGGACTTTCGCTTTTGTATTACAGAGAAAATGTGAGTACTGTACTTTTTAACGTCTGATAGTAGAAATAAGTAACTCTTAACTATGTTAGTTGTAATAAAGTACTTGGCAATAAAGTAAGTAGCTACTGAAATGTATTAATTGTAAGAACGTACTTCATACTCGAGGTAAATAATAACTGACCTGTGTTGTTATAGAGTACATGACAATAAAGGTAAGTACTGAAGTTTTTACGATCGTAGTGTAAATGAGACATCCTACACAGGCCAGTGGCCACCTTCCCTTGGCACGGCCACCTCTAGTGTGTGGCCATTAGGTAAATAAAGATACCCGTAAAAATGAATTTGTTTTTCGTTGTATGTCTGTCTCCTTAGGTGTCTGGGTGACTCTCCTACCATCTATCCTCCCACTTCCTCGCGATTGTAATGTGTAAACTATACAAAATAGTCTAAATTCATGGTGCATTATAAACTATAAAAATATTTATAAATTTAAAGAACTAAAGGGATTACTGTCAATGCTAAAATACGGGCAGTATATAGAGTTATAATAACGGAATATTAACGGTTTGAAGGATAACTAAACAAAATAAGCTGACGTGATGATAGTGATCAAGTTGGTATTAATTCATCTTCAAGCTTTAATAAACGTTAATATAAATATGGACAAAACCGAGCAGATAACAAAATAGCATCATGATGTAAAAAACAAGATTAATACGTACAAGATATGGACGAAAACCGAAGAGATGTTTTTCATTTAAAGCGCCATGACGAGAATCATCAACAAGCTGGGTACATGGTCGCTGGGGTGTGACATAACACCCTGGCGGAAAATTGGGGGTCGGTAGTAGATAATTTTAGGTAATTTTATTGATGAATTTAATTATTTGAGTTTTCAGAGTGTAACATTGACAAAATTAATATTTCCTTCTTGACAGGATATCATTACAAATCGTTTCTCACTTTTCGCGTTATATCTGTACTGAATTGAAAAAGCTCTGTGCATTTACCCTTCTAGCCAAAGCACTCAAAATTCTTATATCATCTTTCTTTAACTTGTATTAAAATGTGACCTACAGCGCACATGGATTTTTATACACATGACAAATATATGACCCCGTATACATACTGTAAACCTCTTCTTAAACACACACACACACACACACAGTATCGTGCCAACTTTGAACCCTTGAAGTGGTCCATTAACCTAAACGGTCACATATAAGCTAGCAGTGCAGGGCAGCTTGTCCAGCCACGCCCTTAGTAAACTTACAGTGTACATAACATTCCAAACGGTAAACATGACTGAGCAGATTGAAGGTAAAATGAAATATACTAAATATGTCCTATTTCTCCCTTCTTTTAAATTTCATCAGCAAACATAAATATACAATCCTATCATAGCGGTTCTACTGTATTTCACGCCACGTACAATATATAAGAGTTTGTAGTCGTGTTTTCATTGTGGTAACCGACCCAGCGACTTCACCTTTCAAGCTCCCTTACAAAACCCCCATAATAAATGTTTCCTTTCCCTTACTCTCTTCAAAATGTTTACTAGTCATTTAAAGTATGTTAGTTTATGTTAAGGTAAATAAATTAACTAGTGATTTCATTGGGAAGAGGCGTCAGTTTGTTATGTTTGTTTGAAAGTGAAAGTGGTCCCATAGACCTGACTGCTTGTTAAGGACAGCTGGATACAGCATGGCCGGTACTGCACCTTACCGCCTTCACTTCCCCAAGTTGTAAATCTAGGTACCCATTTACAGTCGGGAGCAGGAGGGGAGCGCTATATCCGCTCCTTATGTTTGTTTAGTGTCTGTTAAAGAAATTTACAGGCGATTTCATCGGGGGGGGGGGGTGCTAGTAGTGAGTTACATTCAGGCGAGTATTGAAGCTACATCCATATTATCTAACGTGTCGTTGACCAATGGTATATTCATATAGTACATATGATTCATAAAGTAATGAATAGAATAATATTGCTTATTTCTTTCTCCCATCTGTTTCTAATGAAAATGCTTGGCAATATATTTACCATCTCCTTGAGGGGCAAATACTATCACTTATGGATGATGATGAAAAATGATTCTCATTATTAAAAATGTCAGTAAATCACGGTAAAAACAGAACAAAAATCACTAAACAACGCATGGCAAGAGGCAGAAAGGCGTAGCCATAGAAATGCCTCGGGGGCATGTTGTGAGAGTGAAAGTACGGAAGGTTTAACTACTACTGAGTACCACCAATTCGGGTTATCTCCCAAGATTAGCTGAGGCCGCATAGGTTTACTTAAGCTTTCTTTTACGAATCAACAACTTTTAAAACATGTTTAATAGAGTGTTTTCTTATTATCGGGTTACGGTATTGAAATTGTTAAGTTGTAGGCACACAATGGCCCAGGGAGGGTGAAGGTAAGGTTGGCGGGGTGGGGAGAAAAAGGGACTGTGGGTGATTGTAGGGAAGGGAGTGAGGGGGAGCTGCCTCACGACTTTCACCTGTTTTGTGTCGGTGAGGCGACCGTGTGGGAGAAGGGCAGGGGTGGAGGATCAAGATCAGGGCTAACTTTTACTCCATGTTTCTCTTAACCAAAGACAGCGGTCAGAGTTTTGTCTTCAATACTGTCAGCTTGTGATGTGCTGTTCGTTCCTGTCACTGATAATATTGTAATTTATAAACAACTTATGATGTAACACTTTTAGTTAACATTACTTTTTCAGATCTTTTGAAGATTAGGAACCTCTTCTCATTTCATCGTTTAATTGGGGGATTAGATTAGCGAGGGCGTTTAATTATCAAGTAAAATAAGAGGGAATTCTTAAACTTCATGAAGTTCCGTTTTTCTTCGTTTTCTTTCAGTTGATCAACAAAGGCATACAGTATTGTAAGAAATTTGTAGGAAGACAGTTGTCAAAGCACGATATAAAGAAGAAGAACGCACGAGTGATGAGGCTGTTTAATTACAACAGTAACTTTGGAGATTGGCAATACTGTAGTGGCCAATAATAATTAATAACAGCCTACGAAATCATGTACTAAAAATATCGGCTACAACTGTTATGGTTAGGTAGAAAAATATATTCGACTGCGAAATGGTTAAAAAAAAAATAATATTAGCAGCACGGTTGTACAAAAAGCCTAGCTGGAC
Source organism: Homarus americanus (assembly GCF_018991925.1). Lineage (NCBI taxonomy): Eukaryota > Metazoa > Arthropoda > Malacostraca > Decapoda > Nephropidae > Homarus > Homarus americanus. The sequence continues at coordinate 126,534 of NW_024720513.1, forward strand.
TCACCTAAACAACGTATAGGCTAACTCGCTTTCCCCCAACCACTGATCCCAGAGACAGTGTATACAACGTTTACACTGCGGTCACACAGGAAAGTAGCAGCAGAATATGATGGCAGATAGCTGTTATAAAAGTATTACACAGAAATATTCCCCGCTCACAATAAACATTACCACTACGATATCAAATAAATTTACTCTATACGTAATGGATATATCAAGATGTTTTCGTAATCTCTTGAGCTGGAGAGTATATATACAATAGATAACGGAAACCGTGTAAAATAATATGCCACAAATGGCCTTATTTCATGGTGTAATTGCATATCCATTACAATAAACATGCCACATAACCGCAGTAATAGACGTTCTTCCGCCCCGCCCAGCCACCCACACGTGCCGCAGGCGCCCTCGTTCCTTGTCTGCCAGAAATACTCACGATACGTGCTACTTATATGTTCTTAAATAATGTGTCCTATGGTTAGTAATAAAAGAACGAAGGGTCTAAAGTGAACCTAACAGCGCTACCAGAACGAAGATGTTATATAACGCCATAATAACAGTTCCAAGAATATCAAGTAATGCCGCGTGATTTTCTCTTCCTTCCCAGCTATGTTTACTTGTAGAAACTTCCAGGTTTTATCTCGAGTAACACTACCACCACACAAACCCTCTTACTGTAGTTACGGAAACTTCCGCTCTTTCTGGTCCGTTGTGACGACCCCGCCACTGAGGGAACTTTCTATTTTATCTCTTTCATTTGATGCTTCGTTTATTACACGCTATGTAACTCCAGTTCGGAGACACCCAACACACTCATCTACTGTACACTACTCTGCTACTTTCTACGAGTCATATTAGGTCATCTGTTCAAGACTATGTCCTTAAAACCACACTAACAAAGTTTTATGTAATTTAAAATTTTCATAAGTTTTTAATGATTTTAACCGCGTTCTATACTTTTAAACCATATTTTTGTTGATAGTTAAGAAATGCGATACCTTCTTTTAAGTCAGTTTCTCCCAAATAAGGTTATCGGTATGAAGGTTGGCGACTGTCAATAAAAACAAGTTGAGAGAGCCGGAACATCAGCTGCAGATAAAACGTAATGTCATGCTCGACCTTCCATGATCTTGCAGGCCACTGAACCAAGTGAACCATGAAGTACCGAGAAACGTTTGTGATGGCGAGTGAAGTTCATTTCCCAGAGATTTCTTCGACGAGTTCCTGTCTCCCTTATTGACGTTTCTCGGACCGTTGCTCTCACATGTGGCAAGTTTTCTGCCATCTTCTTTGACACAATGCAAATCATCTATCTGTTTCATTCATTAAAGGTTTTCTTCATATCTGTTCTATCCTTTTTAGTTATTGATTAAACTAGAGTTAAATAAGAAAACGGTATCCGAATCAAAAGTTTCCATTCCGGGTGAACAGAAATTATGAACATAGTATATTTACTGTATATGAACTAAGCGTCGGTATATTGTATAGGCTTTTGACGTAGATGAAAATACCATGAGTCTCTAATCACTATCTTGGGTTAACTAACTGTTCTAACTGTGCTTCCTCCTCCAACACACTCTTCTGCCTCCCCCCCTCCCCCTCACACTCTTCGTGGTCCCCCCTCCCAACCCCATTCACCTTCACTCCCACACTCACTTTCTCCCCGGAGCCCCACAGTGCAAACCTAAGCTAACAACACTGGGTCCCACCTGCCTTTCTCTCTGGATAGTTACATGTTAACTTTACTCGTCAAAAGATAATTTCTTGACTTTTACTTTTTTTTCACTGCATTCGAATCCATTATTGAGATGTTTCTTGGGAATTAACTAAGTTGCGGCTATAGTTACTGACCTCTCTACAAGCACATTAATATAATTTTAACTTATAATCTCAATGCGGACACAATACAGCTCTGGTCTGCTAGGTTTGTTGCCATTGTATTAATTCACCAATATATAATAGATTTATTAACTTCAATGATCTAAAACCTCATATATAATACACCAAAAAATGGACATCGTACACACTAAATCGTTCAGTTTGTTCGATTAATTCATGAAGACAAGGGCACCAAGGAGGCGTTAAGAAATTCTACCTCAAGACTCTCTCTCGCTCCCCCCCGCCCCCCCACACAGTCTCTCTCTCTCCTTTTTTGTAGTGGTGCAGTGTAGTCCTTGTTGTGGCCGCCCTTCACTTTATACTGAACGTCTTCGAAATTATTCATCAAACTTTGGCAACATTATCTACTTTACTAAGATCACATGGGGATCAAATTCCCTAACGCTAACTGGGGGAGGGGGGGGGGTCGGTTAGCTTAGGTAAGTTGTTAATCTTCAGTTGTTCCCTTAACTGAACTTGCATTGACTTGTTTTTACCTGGAACGTGTTAACAGAAACGACAATAATATAAGAACTCGATAGAAAAAGGAAGAGAAAAGAAACTTGAGCGCAGGAATTGTACACAGAGATGGTGCAGTGTATTTATACATGACAAAAGCAACTCAACTTTCACTTACTTTTTGGTTGCTCACATTAATGATCTTTCAGTTTAAGGCGTTGATTTATTCTCTGGAGATGATATTTTAATAACAGAAAATCAAGATATTCCGAGATAATTTCTGTATACACATTCACACTATATAACAAAAAGTTAACAAAATGCACTCTGAGGTGATGTGGGAGTGTACTCGGTTGATGTGAGACTCACATTGTGAGTCAGTCGTCAGGTATTTGTCGCTGGTTGGTGTTCGCTCCAGCATACCAACGGTCAACACGCGTCTTCCCTTTCACTTAGTAGTACTGTAGTCAGTGCGTTTCAACGTAAACCAATGCTTAACTTCCCCTCTCGACTGTCCTTAGTACCTCCCTTAGTGAAACAACTTCGTCACTTTCACTGGGAGGAGACTATATTTACACTAAAAAAATACAATACGCCTTCAAGGATGATCTACGTACAGTAGCTAAAACAACTATCTGTGCATACTTTGTGGGAAACAATAGGAGACCATGGGCGATAAATATTGGTATATGAGGGCTGTCACTAGTCACACGTAAAATTTCGGAGCATATCGACCCCCACCTGCACAGATAGTTGTTTTAGCTACATACAAGTATGAGCTGCAAGACAAAAATCCTTGCCTTGTTGTATCCACCTTTTCACATCAGCTGCGTTAGTAGACTGACTGCTAAGAAATTCCTTTTCATATGGTTCATCGCCACAATGAGTAAGCCATGTTAAATCTAACCTACTGTTTATTTTATAACTGGGATTCCCGGTGAAGGCTCAGCATCAGAACATTCAGCTCTCCATTTGCTCGTCTTAGTTACTCGACGCCAAATACAGTATATTCAAGGCTAGGTGGACAAATATGGCTTCTTGGTCTGCTTATGTTTACTCTCCGATGGTTTAGTAATGTAATCTTGAGTTTTCTTGTTGTCATTTCTATATACAACAGATTCTTAGTTTAAGATCTTTAAGAAAACTTAGAACGGCAAATTACAGTTTTCTTGCTTACTGAATCTGTTTTACTACAGCAAGGTGGTAGAAGTGATACGAATTTGACCACAGACATCATGACTTGAACCATGTGGTGTAGCGCTCCCCACCTGCCGTTGCCTGCTTGTCCTTACTTTCAACTAGGTGGCCATGACGGGTGAAGGTGGTGGAGGAGGAGCGGTAGGGCTAACGTAGGTTGGAGGGAGAATGGCAGGGAGTGAGGTGAAAGGAGCACTGACCAGGTGATGGGTGGAATGGTATTAGAAAGTTTGTTTCATCACGGGAAAGGAGGAAGGGACTGAAAGAAGGGGTCGCTGCTACCTGCATAATAGCATCCAAACCAAGAGAAATCCATATAATTGATCTCTTATATCTCAAGTTTTATATCTCCTAAGTAAAACAAAACAAAAAATTGGGGGAGTTTGCCCACGTGATCTACCAAGACATAACTAACGGGTTCACAGACCGTGGGATTGTTAACATGGCGCATACCTCAGAACCGAAGCATTATTGTGGGAAAAGATTCAGACGCAAACTTAGAAAATAATGGTTAAATTGAGCACACCACCAAGCAGGGCAAGATAAATTACATAACTATTTGAAAAAATAGTAAATGTGAGTGAGGAGGAAGGAGGGGTGGAGTGATGGGGTGAGGATGAAAATTAATCGATGCTTCAATAATTATTATTTTTTTAACGTGTACACTAGCCTAGACTACACACTAAATATATCTGTTTATTATAAATTAAGATACATGCATCACTCTATATGTTAAGAAGTCCAGTACCAGGAAATTTGACGCATAAACGTGATGGGCGGTGTATCGTGACGTCAGACATTTTCACTACCACAAGTAGACCTTTCTTTCAAACTGGTCTACAGTAGTTTTCCCAAACTCAATTACCACTTTTGTTTTCATTTTCCTTCTGCCTGGTCGCCGTCGTTTTCACTTCCGGCCAGTCCTTTGATAACGAACAATAAATACCTCCTACACCAGGAAACGGGGAGCTTCACCACACAGACACACAAGACTGCCACCAACTTTCACTGGACGACGTGTGGGTGTCACCTGGCGAAGTTCATCGTCCGACTCACTGGTCACGGGGTAATACGGCAGGTGAAAATACTGATCACAATCTCACCTCTACATTGTCTTTAACCTTTCTTGATTTAAGATAACGACAATATCTTTTGGCTTCTGTAATAACAGTGTGAAAATTAAAAGCATCTCTCCTATCTTAATATATGATGTCTTAGTTAACGTGCTTAAAGACTTCAGTTGTTGAATTGTAGTAATACATCATAACATCAACACTATCTAATATATATTAAAGCTAATTAAATCGTATTCATTACACAAAATATAATAACCTGAATCTGCGAGACAAATATTATGGGTCTGAGGGTCGACAACCAGTAGTAGGTAGGAGGCAGCTACCTTACAGGGAGGTACTACCGCCTGGGAAGATATTGGAGCATAATGTGTTGTCTAATGGTAGACCCTGCTGCTATATGGCATCATGAAAATTGTGACCAAGTCCCAGGTTACTCATCTGACTTTCTGCCTCATTTACACACAATTGCAGGGTCTCAATTGTCTCTCTTACTATTGACAACACAACATACATACATTGTTCCTCACTTTTTATTTGTTTTTTTTTGTATTTCTTTGTGGTTCTTTATTATTATTATTATTATTATTATTATTATTATTATTATTATTATTATTATTATTATTATTATTACATTCTCGCCCCCAGGCCCCGATGTGGGTCAGTGACCTGTGCCTGGGTGGGATAATTCCCGTAAAAAAAAATATATATACATATATATATATATATATATATATATATATATATATATATATATATATATATATTATTTATTTATTTATTATTTATTTATTTTTTTTTTTTTTTTTTTTTTCGGGCTGTCTTTAGCGACCTCTACTGGTACCATTAATATCTCTACCATTATCCCTTCACTCTTAATCATGTCGCCATTGTATCTTATTTGCTTTATTCTATATATTTTAAATATTTCCTTCGTTGCTCTAGTCTTCCTTAGTCCTCCAATTGTTTATATCAATATTACTAATTAATTATTAGCATTCTTCCGTAGCACCACAACAACAAGGACACTATACCATGACAACACACGCCTTTATTATCCTCGTCTTCTATGAGAAACAAACCAGAAAGTTAGTTACAAATAATTAAATTTATAGAAGACAGAAAATGAATCATACTCATAAACCTTTAGTTTAAACTCACACAAAGTTCCCCATCTATCCGGGATGACGTCACATATCCGGGATCCTCCCTTTCACTCTCTAGATGCGTCTACCCTTCTCCTCTCACTTGTCCACGGTATTCTTCTACATCTCCGAACCGATATATTCTTAATTGTTTTAATTAACTAGTGTAATTACCAAGTTGCTGAAGTGCAGTTTTAAATTAACATCAACATCTGAATCTCGTTTTATTCGGAGTTTCAACAGCTAAGGTTTTTAATTACAATGTACAGTATAAGTCTCAGTTTCTGCATTAGACAACGGGATGAATATCTTATGATCTTTTAATTGTTGTTGTAGATGTTTAAGTGGAAATATCTCCAGACTACAACTGACAACAACGTTTGAAACTTAATAGCACAATTGTTATTTTTAGCATTTACAGTATATTATAAACCGGGCCACACATGGGGAACAGGCGGTCAGGCTAAGTTAGGACAGGTTAAAGTGGTGTGTAATCACCAGGTGAAATAAGCTGGAGTGGCTTATCTTCAGGTGATAAATTATTTTTGACGTGATGCTTTTCAATGAGTCATACGTCGTTTAAACTCACCCAAAGTGATATTCTAATTTCATTTGTTTGTTGTTTTTAGGTATTTTTCTGCTGAGCACGTACGCTAAGTTTATTCATACAACTAGTATATAAAGGAGACATCATCCTGTTACATATGATTAATGTTGTGTTCCGGCAGATGCGGTGGAGGCTGTGGTGTGTGGTGGTGACGGTGGCTCTAGCGGGGGCTGACGAGGGTGACAACAATGAAGGTTAGTATCAAGTATACTTTTTACTGTTTAGTCCTAACGTAAAATATAGAGTAATACGGGTGACAGTTTAATATAAAGAGTAACTAATTATAATTTACTTCCCCCAATTGAGTTAGTTTTTAAGTGGAATTTATTCGAGTGTTGTTACGATTGTTCAGCAACGCTCCAATCTTTTCATTTACTGGCGGAGAAAATTTTATTTAATCTCTAATGGAGTAAATTTTGTTTATCTGTGATTGATTATTATAAATTATAAAATCGACAAAACTGAACATAATTCTAACCAAATTCAGTTGTATACGTGACATTTTATTGAAGGTAGAATGTATCTCTCCGAGGAAAGTTGTTTGTTCTAAGTTTACATACACCTCTAGTTTATTTGTGTTGTATGTTCGCGTGACACAACACATGTCTCATATCCTTCAACAACGAGACAAAATCAAATGCAAAGTTTTATTTTGTCACACTACACACCACCGTAATGGGTCATTTCATGGGTTCAAAGTTGGCACGATACTTTTTTATGGTGTGTGTGTGTGTGTGTGTGTCCAGTTAACCTTAGTGGTTCGTTTATGGGCGGCCATCTTAATTAATTTTTCGGGATTTTCTCTAGAACTTTTGTTTGAATGCATCGAATGGAAAGCTGGTAGGGGAGCAAGAAACAGATAACTTTTAATTTACTAAAGAAATGCTGAAGCGTCAGGGATGAAAACAAGATGCTCCTGTTCACACGCACAACACAGAAACGTTATATAAAGACTTGCTACGTTTTCAATGAATGATCACAATGACAATACTGAAGTATAGTTTGCTACGATCACTACACTAAAAACAATACCTTCAACACCCAGGTAACATAATTGTTTCAGGTAACAGCCTAGATGGTGCATCAACAACAGCGGGCGAGGGGGCAGCAGCAGTCGCAGCAGCGGCGACAACAGCAACTGCTAGTGGTATATTTGGTCCACAGCTGCGAGTCATCCTTGGGTACGTAACTGTTGTTCATTTATCTAATTATGTTGTTTTTTGCAGGTTCCTCCGAACGTGTGTCGTCCATGGAGAAGAGCGTCGGGGAGAACCCACAGGGACACCCCCTCCACCACAGGGTCACTCGCCAACTGTTGGACGGCTTCAGATTTGCCAATGATGGAATTTTGTCAGTCTCTATATATTCCTTTCAACCATGTCTACATGTCGTGCTAACTACTAATAAACTAAAAACATATATGTATTTTACAACGTAAACCAGCCATAGCTCCTGTTATACACCGTAACCTACAACTACTGTTGCTGACTAATTGATGTAGTTTAATACAATTTTACACCTTTCTCATCTCAGTAAACATCATATTAACTTACAGTTACAGTTATCTCAGGTGAAGCTCCAAGACTAACGTTGTGACCTTCGCAAATGACTGACATTATAACATTGTGACAGTCTCTTAGGTAATATAAATCTTTTATTAATTTATATTTACTGTTATCTCAGGTAAAGTTCGAAGACTAAAGCTGTGAACTTCGTAAATTACTGACACAATATAGTTCTACTGACCTCATCTTCTGTACAGTACTTGACCTTACGTTTCAGGTTGCCCACATGACTTGCAGTTTGTTACAAATATTGTCTACCTTTCTATCACATTGCGGTTATTAAACTCAAAGGTGAAAAATATAGCAAACTCATTCGGTATTTGTTTTCAGATATTTTCTCTGTGAGGATCAGTGGCTCATTAAATGTCAGATCTTTGTTTTGCTGCACTGTAGTATATAGAATTTCAACTGTTTTAACACATAGAAGATTTTATTACCCCAACTGACCACCGCGCTGCTAGAACTCACTGCTGACTAACACTCACTGCAGTTACTGTTTCTTCCTTCGACAGACTGTCTCATAGTCGTCCCTCTAACAGTTTTGTTCACTGATGGAGTAATGTACATAATGGGAGTTCTAATCAACAGTATAGAATGTAAATATTAGATATTCCAAATGCAGTGAACATCAATACCTAAATGGCAATGCTTCATTGTTATTCTCCGTCACTATCATTAAAATTTTGGCGTCGTCTCCAAACTCTTCCAACGCCATTATCAAATTGCCTTAAATTTGTAAAATTATCAGGTCATTTCCCATGACTCAATAATGTACAATAGGATGTCGAATACGCTGTTGGAGTTTAAATACAGAACTTGACTGAATCGACGTTGAAAAGTGTCAAAATCTCACTTAAACCTATTCCTGTAACTCCAAACTAAGAGGTGTGGTGATCACTGCATGCAGGGCCGGATTTACCTAATATTATAATGTAAGAAATAAGAATTTCAACACAATGTGACACATCATTACTTTTAATCAAATTAGTTCTATATCATGTACATCTTATATATGGGAATAATGAAAGAAATACAATTAACTGGAAGCATAATCAATTTTGCAAGCACCTGAAGTACAGCAAACTGTGTGAATTTCAAAATAAATTCTTCCTACTTTTTTCATGGAAAATTTGTCAATGATACTGTTTGTGTCAAGGGATTGTAGGAGGCCAGATTCAATGCATAATAATGAAAGTGAGTTTAATCTGGTTTGTCCCATGGTAGACCTCAGGTGATTTTTCACCCTAGATAGAGTAGAGAAAGACCTCTCTCCTTCACAATTTGTAATGGGGATGGTAAGGAAAATTTTTACCAAGATAATAATGTTTGGAAAGGCAGTTGTCAAAATACCATCTTTGGACCTCAGCAAAGTGGAAATGTTTGTCACTGACCTGTCAGAGTCAGAAGACAAAATGTCTTTAAATTGCAAAAACTCATCTAGAACAGATGCTTCCAGGTCACTGGAATAGGTACTGACAACCAATTCCAGTTGGGCTTTGAGATCATAATATTTCCTACTGTCATACAACGAAAATGACAAAAAATGTAAGTCATTTGAATAAGTAATAATCCAGATATCAAATTTTGGTCAACAGATCCTTAATCAGCAGGTTCAGGAGTACCTATACTGAGGTTTTGAACAAAATCTATTTTTTTGCCAAAAATCCTGTAAGGCATAATACTTACATTTTTTGTCATTTGTGGCCAAAAAATAGATATTGTTCAAAACCCCAGTATAGGTACTCCTGAACATGCTGATTAAGGATCTGTTGACCAAAATTTGATATCTGGATTATTACTTGTTCAAATGGCTTTTAGAAAATTGTAATTACTTTTGCAAGTCATTACCATAACTTCATTGTTTGATGTCAACACTCGTAATCAAGGAAGATATAGTACTGTACGTGTACTGTATATTCCTTTAGAAACAATGAAGTCGTAATTTTTGTAAGGTATCTAGAAAAGGCCAAACCGCCGTTGTTATAAATTGATACAGTATTTTCATAAATTTCTCAAAAATTTCCTTTTATCCATTCTTCAGCTTTCACCGTTTGATTAGGTAAATTGTATCTACAGTATTTTAAATGGTTTTCCTTAAAAACTGTTCATGTAATTCGTTGGGATGCATTTTCAAGTCGTGTACCTCATGATTCATTGCTCTATACATTTAGCTTGAAACAATGTACTTATGGGGGATCTTCTTACCTCAACAGAGCTTTAGAGAATGTGGATGACATGCTTCGTAGTACATTACCTGATGTTGACCGCTTCCAGTGCCTGGAGCGTTTAATGTGCTCCCTTGCTTCTTCTCAGCTGGAGCCAGACACACCAAGGTAATGTACTGTTTTGGGAATCTCTGTTGTGTAAGTGTCTAAGTAAATTTATTGAGCGTCTCTGGTTATAAAAATAAATATCCTGCCAACTTTAAACCCCTGAACTCAAACTTATTTTGTACAGTACTGTCCAAAAGTTCTGCTGTTACGAAGCTGCATGATCTACCCGACACATGGTTTTTGTACATATTTAAGTTGTTATAACACTGTCTTTGAGGCTCATTAGAAGTATTATTTACTCATGTACAACGGGGACACTTTGTGCAGCTATTTGTGACTAATTACTATTTGGGTAAATTTTCTAAGAAACTTCCTGATAAAAACTGCAGTATGTGTTGTCATTAACAACTAACAGTTTCACCAGAAAAATCATCACTTACCTGCTTGTGTCTTTCCAATATTTTCAGTTTACCAGTTCCATCATTACCAGCCTTTGATCCAACCTTTCAACAAGGATTTATCCAAGATTCATCTACAATCCAGCAAGGATTTCAGCAAGTTCTCCAACAGGGACTTCAAAATCCAGCATTCCAGAATCCAGCATTCCAGAACGCAGCATTCCAGAATCCAGCATTCCAGAATCCAGCATTCCAGAATCCAGCCTTTAGACCTCCTCCTCCTGCAGGATCCTTTCCTCAGTTTCACCCTCCACCGACAGGCCAGGTAACGTCAGTGTACCTGTAATGTAGTCTATATATCATGAACAAAATTTGAGGTTAAGTTACTTAGCTAAAAGTCTAATGAGACATTGAGAGAAATTGCCCACATTATAAAGTTACTGGATGACTTTGTGTACAGTACAAGGCGTGTAATTTACGAAGGCTAACTATTGATATGACGAGTTTTATTTTGTCTCTAATACCAGAATGTTTATGAATCCTAACCACAATTCCACATATTCCAGGTGGGACAAGGGAGTTTTCAAACCTTCCAGCCTACGATAGGTGGGACTAACTTCCAAAACTCCTTCCAAAACTTTAGAGAAAACCCTGATACTCTGACTCAAAATCCAAACAGGAGAGAAAATAGACCTCCACTGCTGAGACGTAGAAGACCAATCAGGAGAAGACCTCAAAGAAATGGATTTCTCAGTTTCCTTAGTGACCTCGGGAGAAGAAAGAAGCGTAGCGCCTCTGATAGCTCCCGACAAGAGCGTAGCATCTTTGATACTCTGTTCAGTGGATTTACTTCACAAACAGTTATGGGGTGAGACCAAGTCAGCCATGGTACTTGAATAATATATTTACCTGTACAGTATAGTATAATGAAAGTATGTTTCCCTGTAAGATGATGAGTGAAAAGAATATACCTGAATATTTACACCTTTGTTCAACACAGTACAGGTATAGTCACACACACACACACACTTTTGTTCAGCAATGTACAGTCCCACTCATAAATTTGTTCAGTAATGTACAGTCACACACACATTTGTTCAACTCAGTAATCACACACACACTTTTGTTCAGCAGTGTACAGTCCTACACATACATTTGTTCAGTTATGTATAGTCACACACACACATTTATTCAACACATGTAAAATAATTTCCTCATAATTCACTTCTCTCTCCAGGTCACTTGTTAACTCCACATGTCTTTCAGAACCTTAAATAGTATCACAATTTTTCATCGATCTAAGGTAATATTCCTTGCAGGTTACTGGACCAGATGACAACACAATACTCCTTCCACCCCTACACACACGCAGCTTACATGGGATATTCAGGAAGTCCTAGAAGATGTGAGAGTATGTATCCAGCTTGTCCGTCCACCCCAGAGGAGATGATTGAAGTCTTCAACAACTTCCACAAATACTACCCATCTGGAATTCCCTTCAAGGATAATTTGCCATGGCCACTTAATGTTATGTTACCTTGAAGAGAGCAGTTCTTGTTGAATTAGAAGTCTTGGAGGACCACCACTCAAGGAAGATACTGAAGGACTATCTTAAATTGTCACCAAGACTTTCGTTTCTTTGATAGTCTGTAACAATGCCAAACTTAATATATTTTTTATCGTACACTATTGTTACTCTAATTTGTACTTTATTTACTGACAGCCGATTTTTCTTCATATTTTCTTGTACGTTCTTGTGGCCACGTGAATGATTTTTCTCTACCATCATCTTTACCTACTGTTGTACTGTACTGTACTGTTATTTTCACCTCAACAAGTACAATATGTTGACAAAACTGTATCAATGTATCACAGTATCTGAAGCTTGACTCACTCATATAATGAGCCAAACTAGCACATTTTTTCTTTACTTTACTTTTATCCTCTGCACCACTGATCGGCTCGTCAGCCGCTTGGGCGATCGGTCACGTCTGTTACTTTTCTTTTTCTTTTATAAACATTGTTTCAGGTGTGTGAAATAATTTGTTTAAATTTGACTGCCGAGAGGTAAACATGAACAGTATCTGGGAAAATTTTTGTACAACAGTATCAACCACTGGCAGATGGCCTGCCCTGCCCTGCCCCAGCCAGCTTTCTTGGTAACCATCCTGTTTTTCCTATTTTATTTGAAATTACTCACATTCACTTTCAAAACACTATGGGGACACCACTTTTAATATTTAATGTAGCTAATGCCAGACGATGTTATTCAGCTCAGAGGGGACCTCGTACCCAAGGGATTAATCGACGGTTATGGATTCCCCCCTCCCCCATGTGTACAAAAATGCAACACAAGGAAGATAAAAGCTTCCATCGATAAATGCTGCCACACATCGTAAACCATGTCATCTATATGTGTACATGAGATCAATAGGGATACAGGTAGCCTCTGAGGTGAACCAGTTTGCTGTCCTCAGTACAGTACAGTTATCAGTATACAATGTCCAATGATGGTTTACTGTTTAAGCACTATTTATTAAAGACCATACCAGTTTCTTCCTGTCTGTTAGTATTTAGTTTTCTATTATTTATTATTATTTAATATTAATTGCTTCCTTCTATTTTTATACAATAATTGTTTAAACTGTTTGTTGTACTGTATTAGTAATTATAAAGTTATACGAGATAATAAACTTTGCATGGGTATTTACTTAAAGATTCCAGGAATTATAAAATACCTGTTATACTGTATATGTATTTTGTAATGAGTTAACCTTATACAGTATCATTGCTATACCTGTGCTGGTCACAAGGTAAATTATACATAGTGTATTTAGCAAAATCAATATTGTTTTACTACTCCTTATAACATTCGGATAACAATTAACCAAGTACTGATGTTACCAAGTACCGTTGTTCCCAGGCTGTGGTTCACATCACGCCGCGTGAAACATGTGAGGCGCTTAGGGGAACAGTAACGAATATGCCAAAATAATTGCGGTTAAGGTTGATATAATATTTCAGTGTATCACCGTAACCCACCACATGATTATGATGAAAATTGTGTCAGAGATAGGATGTTTAGTTTAAGGATACAGTATATAAATACAGTAAATCATATTCATCACTGTTCTCCGAGGGCCTCACAAGGAGTTTTAGGGAGTTCAGCCTTACACCGACTCACTGCATCATCTCTCGCTTTTCCTGTAGGCATCATCATTAAGGGTAACAGGATCACAGAAAAAATGGCAAAAAGTTTCAGTGTTCACTACCAATGTGGGGGAATGAAGCTGACCTCTGTAAAACTAAAACCTCAAATGGGGAACACACAAATACATAGCGTCTCCTGTATTGTCATTAATATGCTTTATCTTCAAGTGATTATAATCTTTTTTCATTCTGTACTAAACGTTCAAGTCCCATACTTTGAAGAATCTTGGTCCAAACTGTGGTGGATGCTGACTGTCCCAAACCTTTATCAAGTTCCAATATCATGAGGTCACTCTTTACAAAAGAATTTTGCCAAGCTACTGGACGCCACGGGAAAAGATGACCAATATTTTCATTCATGTTTCCCCAATTAAGTTGTTTAGGAATAATGCCCGTGTAGTAGACGTCCTCCAAGCGGAAGGGGTGAGTCTTGTTCGCTGCTTGGTATAGAGCTGGTACCATTTGTCTGTATAAAAAGAAAATATATACAGTACCCTGTATTGTATTAACATTGATTACACCTTTCGTAGGCCATTGTGTGGGTTAAGTACTCCTGCTTGTTTCACCTGATGATTAAACACCCTAATGCTAATGGGGAGGACAGGTTAAGTTGGATTAGGTGAGGTTTTGATTCGGTTGGTTAAGTTAGCATTTGGGTGTTTATCCATCAGGTGAAATAAGCATTGACCTTTATGTGACACGCTAGTGGTGTGGCTAACTATTGTCTATCCTTTAGTTTGTGTGTGTGTGAACAGCTCTAAAGTATATCAGTCAAATGGATTTTGTTCAAATTTAGCTGACAGGTAATTTACATTTCACTTTGTTTTATAATCTGATCCTTCATGGTTAACTGATATTCATTTATTCATTGTGTTCCTGTTCGGTTGGATGTGACAAGTGGGGACACGCGCACACACAAACAAATAAACCCGGTACAGTAGTTACACCGTACGGCAGAAAAGGGAACTGTAGCATCACCGTAACATTTGGTCTGTGCAAGAAGCAAAGGTTTCTAGATCCTAACAGTGATAACAGAGTGGAATACTTAAGACCATGGTGTATTACCTTAAGCGTGAGTCATTGTATATAAAAAAAAATGAGTAAAAGAGATTCTAAAAATATGGTCTGTTGTAAATATTTGTCGCCCCAATCACACTTCAGATAACTTTATTTTGACAGCTCAAAACTTAGCCAAATGATATTCCTATTAAAATTAAATATGAATGCAGCAATATACCGTACCAATTGCAATATTTGTTAACTTAATACCTAGGTATGACATAGCCAGGACCCATGCAGTAGACCGGGTATCTGTTATGAGGGTATTCTTCCCAGCTCACACGCCACTTCACTTTTCGACACCCCGTACGACAAGGGGAAGCTGGGCCTCGGGGCTTGCACAGAAAATGGTTCCTACTGTGATTTGTTTTCTCATCATATTCATGGAGATACCTGAAAGGAGAGTCCAGTTAAATAATGATCATTTTGGAAAGATATTTTTTGGTATCTGTGTAAAATAATAAACAGTATTGTAGTCTGTTGTATTATATAATCTCATTTGACTTTTGAATACTGTACACATGTTCAGTTGTCAATTTACTTATAAAAAAATTCCGTGAACCTTGCTTACTAATATACTAAAGAAAATGTGAATAGTTTTCATTTTGGCCATTTAGTTTCTTCTCTAAATAGATCTACACGAGTCCTGCTCTACCTGCCTGTAACTCTCATAAAACAAGAACACTTTACATCAACAGTAAATTTCCGAGAAAAAAATTAACACTGTCAGGTATTACAAGATATAATAACTCCACCTGTAATGTATTAATTGAATGGGATTTCAACCATTTACTGTTTATTACAAAGGAGATCTGTATGAAAAAGCTGATATCCATTTCCCCTAAGTCTCAAAGGGGTACAGTATAATTAATAAATTGTAGACAGTAGAGTACAGTAATGAGTCAGTCCCAAATGTAAAGAGGTAATACAATACAGAGCCTCAGTGTAAATACATGTATGGTGTGCATATATTTTGTATTATTACTATACTGTACACTGTATTAATTTCAGTCCTTACACTTTTAATCCATCTAATATGAATGAGAAAGAAGTCACTAATTATAATAGACTATTGTAAAATAAAACATTGATAACATCTCATTATCTCACCTGGTGAGCCTGAAGGTGTTCACCATAACATCTGTGTCACTCTTAAGGACCCAGACAGGTGTTGAGCAGAAGTTGTTAACCCAGTGTAGGCCACACAGGGTCTTGAGACTGAGGTTATCATATGTGTCCAGGAAATTGAACTGTAAAATGTCGTGGTACTTATTGCTCTCTTCTCTTAAGGCAGCCATCAGTTTGTGGTCAGTCACTATACCTGTCACAAAGACAGTTCTGAAACCTGTCTTATTTTGCCAGGTTTCATGAGCCCATAGACTTCTGATGAGGGTTCTGGCTCTGATTTCCCAGGGTGCAACGCCTACAATGTTGATAACGTACAAGTTGCTTCGTCTAGTACAAAAATCTGGTTCATTAATCAGATACTTGAAGGGAAAG
The DNA here is from genome assembly GCF_018991925.1 of Homarus americanus. Classification (NCBI taxonomy): domain Eukaryota; kingdom Metazoa; phylum Arthropoda; class Malacostraca; order Decapoda; family Nephropidae; genus Homarus; species Homarus americanus. Next base: position 142,898 of record NW_024720513.1, read on the forward strand.
TCATCACTGATTGATGATTTATTTTGTAAGGTCTTTGTCAGCTTAGAACTAATGGTTACTTCAGAACTGTAGTTGCTGAGAGATGTATTCACAAACTTTAAACCTGGAAAATGCAATGATCGTATTTGGGGGTTCATGCAGGGAAAACCTCTTTTTATGGCTTCGTAGAGCATGATGAAGAGAATCAAGGCAAACACAGCCCTCTGAAACCGTACACGTTGGGGGTGGAAAGGCGAACACAAATCTGGCAAGAAGGAATTTGTTTTAGTTTAAATTGAGGTTTTAATGGTGAAGATGTACAGTTAAAAGATAAAATTAAAGGTTGAGTAATGATCCTGACTCCTTACTCTTGGTAAGTGTGACGAATAACACATATGAACACACACATGCACACTACACACACACACGCTAGTTTATCAAAATGCAATTTACAGTCTGACAGCTGTGAAACCTAACCACTTAATTTGGGTTACTAGTCTACTGTCTAGTTTCTTCTGCTCATAACACAGTTTTATCTCTCATAATTTTTAATTGTTGATTGATAGTGTAATTATTTACCTTGTTACATGTTTAAAGACCTTACTTGTTTAAGTGCAGTAATAACATTATAACAACAACAATTCTGCTTAAATGGAACCCAACTTCCATTAGGCCTTAGATCTAGTTGGAACAGGCCCTGATAGATCCTAATGGGCCCCAGCCCTGATAGATCCTAATGGATGTCAGGCCTTGATAGATCCTAATGGGCCCCAGCCCTGATAGATCCTAATGGGTGTCAGGTCTTGATAGATCCTAATGGGCCCCAGTACTTGATGAATCATGATATGGCATTAAAAATTAAACCTAAGAAGCCGCAGCTGACGTTCTGGGAGACTCACCCAAGTCTTACCATTGACTCCTCTCATTAGTTTCCGGCTAGGTGACAGCACAACTGTTGCCATATCTAAAGTGCAGGTCTGAAAATGAAATACAGTATTCAATTTATATTAAAAGATCTATGTACTCAGAAAAGGTGCTGCTGTCGTCAGTGTATCATAATTTTATTAGGTAATATAGATATTGTTATAGAGATACTATTTCAACAAGTATTTGAACATAATGATGTATGATATGCCATCCCATACAGGTGTGGTGGTGATGGTAATGAGGTGAGGTGGGGCGGGGCAGGCAGGGAGGGGCGAGACAAGTGTGTTGGTGTACTGGACAGGGCCACCAATTATCATTATCATTATCACTCTCTCTCTCTCTCTCTCTCCCTCTCTCGCTCTCTCTCGCTCTCTCTCTCTCTCTCTCTCTCTCTCTCTCTCTCTCTCTCTCTCTCCATTCGAGGGATAAAATAACACACCCTGGAAGTTGTTGTTGATGCTTTTTGTTATTGTTATTTATTTTGCTTTAACCATTTTCGATGACAATAACCATTAAGTTGCCTTCAGCATAGTATAAACAGTGATTTCAGGTGTGTGGTGGTTGAACGGATAGAGTACTTACAGTCTGTTCTAAGGGTCAATGGTTCACTGCCGGGGTACCCTTAGTTGACCCAACTGTTAATGGGTACCTAATTTTACAGACCAAGGAGTGGATGGAGTCATGGTCACACTGCGTCACACTGCTATTAATCTTCAGCGCATTATATCAATCCTACTCTTAATGGGTCGCCAAGCCAAGTCATAGTATGTATTCCTGTAGCCCACCAGTTACTGTATGTATTCCTGTAGCCCACTATTTACTGTATGTATTCCTGTAGCCTACCAGTTACTGTATGTATTCCTGTAGCCCACTATTTACTGTATGTATTCCTGTAGCCCATGAGTTACTGTATGTATTCCTGTAGCCCACCAGTTACTGTATGTATTCCTGTAGCCTACCAGTTACTGTATGTATTCCTGTAGCCCACTATTTACTGTATGTATTCCTGTAGCCCACCAGTTACTGTATGTATTCCTGTAGCCCACTATTTACTGTATGTATTCCTGTAGCCTACCAGTTACTGTATGTATTCCTGTAGCCCACCAGTTACTGTATGTATTCCTGTAGCCCACCAGTTTACTGTATGTATTTACTGTATGTATTCCTGTAGCCTACCAGTTACTGTATGTATTCCTGTAGCCCACCAGTTACTGTATGTATTCCTGTAGCCCACGAGTTACTGTATGTATTCCTGTATGTATTCCTGTAGCCCACCATTTACTGTATGTATTCCTGTAGCCCACCAGTTACTGTATGTATTCCTGTAGCCCACCAGTTACTGTATGTATTCCTGTAGCCCACCATTTACTGTATGTATTCCTGTAGCCTACCAGTTACTGTGTGTATTCCTGTACCAGTTACTGTATGTATTCCTGTAGCCCACCAGTTACTGTATGTATTCCTGTAGCCCACCAGTTACTGTATGTATTCCTGTAGCCCACCAGTTACTGTATGTATTCCTGTAGCCTACCAGTGTACTGTATGTCCTGTAGCCCTGTAGCCCAGTTACTGTATGTATGTCCTGTAGCCCACCAGTTACTGTATGTATTCCTGTACCAGTTACTGTATGTATTCCTGTAGCCCACCATTTACTGTATGTATTCCTGCAGCCTACAGTTACTGTATGTATTCCTGTAGCCTACCAGTTACTGTATGTATTCCTGTAGCCTACCAGTTACTGTATGTATTCCTGTAGCCCACCATTTACTGTATGTATTCCTGTAGCCTACCAGTTACTGTATGTATTCCTGTAGCCTACCAGTTACTGTATGTATTCCTGTAGCCCACCAGTTGCTGTATGTATTCCTGTAGCCCACCAGTTACTGTATGTATTCCTGTAGCCCACGAGTTACTGTATGTATTCCTGTAGCCGAGGACAAAAGAACATGTAGAGTAGACGTGGCGAGATGTAAATGACTTTCAGGAATCTCAGGGCCACGAGTTTAGCAGGAAGTATGTTAAGTCAGGCTCGGCCATGAATATGCAGACATGTCCGTCTCTTTGATGAGTAAAAGTTTTCTGAGTTAATTTGTTCCAAAGTTGCATGTTTGAATAAGCTAAAATGTAGTCACTCTGTGTTTATGCGTGGGTAAAATATTAATATCAGATTTAATATTTCATTTGGAAATATAATTTGGAAAATGTGTGGATTTGTTTAAGGTTAAAAAATTCAAATGTGTGCACCCCCCCCGCCCCCCCCCCCCCTCCACCTCCGTAAGCCGATCTTGAGGCTGCAGGAGAAAATAATTTGGCCCACTAGCCTCGGAGTCACTATACAGTCTATAACCCTCTCTTCCAGACGACTACTATCCCTCCCTGAGCCTGCTTAAGAAAAAATTATGGAATTATTGATTATTAAGAATAATTATGAAGGTTTTAGCTCTCCCTCCCTCACCCAGTAAAATAATTCTGGATACACCGCTCCTAAAACACAAAAACGTTCTGGAAGTTCAGAGTCGAGTCACAATTTAATATTCCTCGTAAGTGTTAATGTAATACAGTACACCAGTTGGTTGAATTAAGATAATACATAAAACGTCCCAAAGCAGAAGTTGCCATCAGAAGAAACTAAAGTGATGTATCGGTATAACGCTGAGGCTATTTTTTGACGTTATTTCAGTTTTTAAGTTCGTAAGTGAGGTGTATTCTTATATTTTTCATTTACGGGGAATAGAACCCCAGAGACTGGTAGAAATAAAATGAACTGGATATCGGTTTTGTTCTAGACACACTAATAGGGATATTTACACGTGTTATTAATGTGACCACTGGTGTTTTCCTTCTCTATTTTCCTTTAAACGCAACACTACGGATTCTGAAATATAAAGACACTATTGATTGACCGATTTGTCTTGTATATTTTCTACACGGGTGAAAATTCACTTAAATCTTGACAGGAGAAACTTTAGTGGGGTGTAGTAGGTAGAGTGAGGGCGGCGTCGACTAGTGAACTGTGGCCGTCCCGAAGGCCCAACTCACACCTGACCTATCACCTGTGAGTTATACACACACACGTCATAAACACACCCAGTCCACGGCACACTGAGTTAATCACACCCAACTACCATAACGATGGAAAACATACAGGGTGATTCAAAAGGTGTAGTTCTCTGAAGGAAGTTATCCATTTCATCCTGAGTAACATACACTGCAAGAGCCAAGACGGGCGAGCAGACAATTCGTTACGTCACTTACAGTCACGAGAGGACGTTCATAAAATTCAATCACCCTGAACATTTCTTATAAGTTCAACGTTATAATATAGTAATAAAAAAAATCAGTGACTGCAACTTTTTCATCACACTGTATAAGTACACTGCTACAGTTTCAGTTCCGTTTATATTTGACGTATTTCGAGAACGTCATTGAGTCTTCTGGGAGATATGATTGAAGATAAAGATAAGAAGGAGATGAAGAAAAACATGATGATAAGAAAGGGAGAAATAAGTATGGAGGGAAGCGGCAGTACTGGAGGCTATGGTGTTGCTGCTGTAGGGGGCCGCGCTGGGTCAGGTATCCGGAACTGTGATTGGCTGCTGATAACATAATCCAATAGGACAAAAATATTATTGATAATCGGAGTGAGACTGGTGGACACTGAAAGAAAGATTCAAAACGATAAATAGAGCGTCAGACAGTGCCAGCTAAAAGTGTGTGTGTGTGTGTGTGTGTGACAAAGTGGCCAGTAGACAAAATGCTGTCGTCAGGGCTGGACGAGCTCTTCACCACCCTGGGTTTCGGCCGGTGGACTCTCTCCGTCATACTTACATACATCAGCTGTGAGTTGTCTCTTCCACCCGCGGTTATTGTGTTAATATAAGACAGTGTACTTTCAACTGATTCACCTTGTTCTCACAATTGCCCGAACTGAAGTTCCCGAGCCAGTGTGAGAAGGTGAATAAAAAAAACTAAGCTAGTAGGTCTTAATAAGAAAGTCTTTCAAATATCATGAGTGAAGTGCTTCCCTGCCTGGAGTACTGTCATCCCATCTGGTCCCTGAGATATGCTGGAAACTGTCAGTTGATTGAAGATGTCCAAAGGAGGGCCACCAGACTGGTGCCTGCACTACGGCACCTCAGTTACCCAGAGATTAGAACGCCTGCAGTTGCCTAGCTTATACTATATAGGCGGGCAAGGGGTGACTTATTTGAAGTTTATAAGCATCGCAGTGGGCACTAAATTGAGTGTCCATACCTGGAGCTGGCGGATGCCCGCCCACTAGAGGTCACAGCTCAAGGTTGAAGATGCCACAATTTCAGAAAATTGAGGCAAACTTTATCAGAGCGAGAATTGTAAACAGGTAGGAGGCAGCTACCAAATAGGGAGGTACTACCGCCTGGGAAGATATTGGAGGCACAATGCGTTGTCTAATGGTAGACCCTGCTGCCATATGGCATCACAAAAATTGTGACCAAGTCCCAGGTTGCTCATCTGACTTTCTGTCTCAATCACACACAATTGCAGGGTCTCAATTGTTTCTCTTACTTTGACAACACAACATACATATATTGTATCTCACTATTGCTTTTTATGGTCCTTTATTATTATTATTATTATTATTATTATTATTATTATTATTATTATACCCCCCAGGCCCTGATGTGGGCCATTAACCTGTGCCCTGGTGGGCTAATCCTGTAAAAAAAATGAAAAAAAAATAAAAAAATAAACTCTTGGAACAAACTGCCAGTAAGTGTTGCGACGGCGTCGAGTGTGAGCTCATTCACTGGAGCCGGTTCAGATACCTTCAGGAGTCAGTTCAGTTCATGCCCAGTACTTGTCAACAGTGCGTAACAGAGACGTGACCGACCGTACAAGCGACAAACGAGTTGTTCAGTGGCGAAGAGGATAAAATGAAAAGAAAATTATTCTGTCAAATGTCCATAACTTGAGCTGGCGGATGCCCGCCCCACTAGTTTACTGTGGTATTTTCCCTTCCATCATGAGGCCCTGACACACACCCATCCCTTCCTAAAACTTCTTCGTGCGCGCCTTGCATGTTAATGAGGAACAGCATGCATAAGGCAGATAAAATAGGCAAATCATAAAATTATACTGATTTTTTTTTATTTAAATTTCCTGAACAGATGTTGTAAGTGCAGACACCTGTCGAGGAGCTGGTACGAACGGGCTAGTGAGTGTGGGAGTGTGTTTAAGGAGGACCGTGTTCTTGTATGTGAGTGACTGAAAATCTACACAAGTGAGGTGTAATATATGTAGGGTCACGTCCCACTGTGTGTGGGGACATAATGTGGTCAAAATACAAAGGAAAATATATATGCGTTAGTACACAACTTCACACTGTACACTGGCTTACATAAACACACCATCATATCAGCTAATGCACGTAGTACATAAGAACATAAGAACATAAGAAAGTGGGATACTGCAGGAGGCCGACTGGCCCATACAGGGCAGATCCCTTTCGCACCCATCCCAGCACTTCCATGTGCCTATCCAACTTCGTCTTGAGACTAATTGGACGGTAATTTGATGCAATTGATTTATCACCTTTTTTGAAAATTGGAACTACATTTGCAAGTTTCCAAGCTTCTGGCACTAGGCCCGATTCTAATGACTTATTAAATAAAACTGCTAATGGATTACTCAACTCATCTCTACATTCTTTTAATATTCTAGCATATACCTCGTCTGGACCAGGCGATTTATGAGGCTTCAGTTTGTTAATTACTTTAAGCACATCGTTACTAGTAATACAGTATTGATATTCATCAACATATTTTCTATACTGTCGTTATATACCTTATGAACTTCTGGAAACTGTGCTAGGTTTTCATTTGTGAATACGGAGCGAAAATGACTAATAAACGTACTAGACATTTCTAACTCATCATCAGTCATTTCTCCTGTCGTAGTTTTAAGGGGACCTATTGTATCTCTAACCTTTGATTTATACAGTTGATAAAAAGCTTTGGGGTTATTTTTCGATTCGTTTGCTACCTTGATTTCATAATTTCTCTTTGCTTTCCTAATTTCTGTTTTTACCTGTCTTGTTAGGTTCTGATAGTAACCAAGTAAGTGATTTTCGCCTTTCTTAACTTTTCTATATACTCCTTTCTTTTTCCCTAGAAGTCACACCTTCACATCAGTTCAAGGTTGACTTAGAACTTCCAAGGAATTCTTCGTGAAAAATGCAAGTAAGATGTTAACTAGATTTCCATATGAAAATTACGCCAGGTATAGCCAAAAGCACAAGAATTTAAAGGTATAAAATTTTATCCAAAACACTGATGGTCCCGTATAATGGCGGTCATAGTAGGAGTCTTGGACCTGGTATACCTGAGTAATGAGTCGTTATGATAATAGTTCGCTGGCAAGAGCACTTAAATGAGCCCACACTATGGTAAAACCGCGGGCTTGTGATGTCATACTTTGCAGACGCGATTTTGATTGGTTGATATGTGAGGCCTTCGGTTGTTATAGCCGGTGATGCGGGCGGGTTTTCCCATAATGTGTGGACGAGACATGACACAAAGAGTTATGCGAGTCGTATGTACTTAACCTAAACTAACTTAACCTAACCTAATCTACCACTGGGGGTGTTTAATCTCCATGTTGGCAATATAGTGATCTGTATCTCTAACGTGTTGATGTGTGTGTACAGGGGCGCTGGTGCTGCCATACTTCTCTCTGGGTGGCGCCTTCTACAACCCAGAGGTGGACCACTGGTGTGACGTCCCACAACTCAGTGACAATAACTGGACCCTCGAGCAGCGCCTCAACTATTCAGTACCGTGGTAAATATATCAATAAATCTATCACATATACTGTTTCATTGATCAAGTTGTGACTAATGCTGTACCTAACGTTATACGTGATCCCCAAGAAAATGGATCACATGCACATTAACCCCAAATTTCACCTTAAGATTAACCACTCTAGCGCTAACCTACCCCCCCCCCCTAAGATAGTATTGGTGTTTTTAGGTGAAACAAGCTGAGAGTTTAATCTTCATGTAATCACTAAACAGGGAAGAGCGAGGAGGTGGGCTGGAGAGATCTCACTGTAATGTCTTTATTCGTAACTACTCGGCCGTGTCCAACCTACCATGGACACCTGACCTTCAAGATGACCTCACCTTGGCCACCCGTAACTGTGACCACTGGCAGTACGACACCTCCACCTTCACCTCCACCGTCACCATGGAGGTAAAAGAGGGATGGAAGTAAAGGAGGTAAACGTGAAATTAATGTTGTTCACTTAACCAAACAACTTTCACCGAGTCACTCTGACCATCATCAAGATAACCCTTGAATTGTAGTGTTGTAAAAAAAACTTCCAGGTGATAAAATATCTTATAAACTGTGTCTTGTAATGGTGAGTTTGTGTTTCCAACGGTGATCCTTAGGTTCCAATAGCATTCTCCTGTGCAGTATCTTCTTTGCCACCTGTTTAGCTTACTAGTCAGTCGAGCGGTCAGTCTGTTCTCTGTTACACATTGTTGACCAACGCTGTACTGTAGCAGGTATGAACGGCCTCTTGGCCCTACTGTACACTGAGAATGTGTTAATGTGTGTCAAGTCTGGCAGGTTACACCAAGTTACAAAATTCAGAATCCATTTTTTGTTAGATGACAGTACTGTATTATTATCTTGTGTTTCTCTCGGCACATGTCTCCCAGTGGGACCTGGTGTGCGAGCGTAGCGGCCTCAGTCCTCTCTTCCAGAGTCTATACTTCCTCGGTGCAGCCATTGGTGAACCTTTGCTAGGCTTCTTGTCTGACAGGTGAGCCACAGGTAAATTAATATTATCGTCTCATTAAAATAACTAAAACTCATTGGTCATAATCTTTATATGGAATCTCTTGCTGTTCCCAATTCCACCCGCACATCATCTTTAGCCCAACTCTCTTAGAAAAAAAAATCTTAAAATGGCGGGAAATAGGGTCTCAAAAAGGCAGTAAACAGTATTGGTGTTGGTTACCATAACTTAGCCTGATGCCGCACGAGTATGATTACGCATGAAGTGTTTGGACACAACTCAATATCATCAACTTGCATCAACCATCTCTTTCAATATCAATTTATCTTTACTTCTTGTTTTCTTCCATAAGTAGTTTTTCTTGGTCCATGCTGACTAAGGTAAAAGAAAAAAAAGAAAGAAGCAACATTGAACATTCCTGCTAATGACGTGAATTTATGTGACTGTTGAAGGTATGGCCGACGCTGGGTGCTCATGGTGGCTGGAGTAATATTCTCACTAGTGGCCGTCGCTTCAGCCCTTCTACCACTCCTAACCTTAGTCCTAGCCAGCCGCTTTATCTTAGGACTGCTCCATCCCTCCTGCAGCGTCGCCTATGTGAAAGGTCAGTTCAGGTGTGTTCTTGTGTGGACAAAGTGAGGCAAGATAATTAGGAGGAACTTTGGCGGTCTAAACTTGTGTTAACGACGACGCGACTACAGCTTCAAGTCGAAGTTGTTGGGGATTACTGGCCTCTTCGCCGTTAGGCTATTTCGGCCGAAGCTGATTGGTTGGACTTCTTTCTTTTCTTGTTTCTTCTTTTGCTTTTCACTTTCCATTCTTCTTCTTCCTGGTCTTCTTCTAGGATATTCTCATACACGTCAATAAGCGATGTTAAAGATAGTGTAATGTTATCGGGTTCCTTGATCTTGTTCTTGTCTTGCTTGTTCTTGTCTTGCTTTTTCTTTTCTTGATTTTTCTTTTCTTGATTTTTCACTACAAGGAGGGCCTCCTTGTAGCTCAGTTTTTCTTTAGCCCGCAGCTTGGCCACCCTGCACTCCTCCCTCCACTTGGGACACTCCCGGTCGGAGGAGGAGTGAGGGCCACCACAAGCTGGGCACTTCTTCACGGCCGCCAAGCAGTCAGCGTCAATGTGCCCGGGTGTCCCGCAGCTTGAACACACCTCCCGAGCACGACACTTCCGCGCCGGATGGCCGTACTTCTGGCAATTGTAGCAACGAGTAGGTCTTTGCTGGTACGGTTTTACTGGGATTTTCTCCCAACCCAGTAAAACGGAGCTAGGAAGTTCCTTTGGGAAGCCAACCAGGGCAGCTGTGCTGGTCAGCTTCCTAACATATGAGATATCATCTCCGATCAGCTCAAAAATTTCTTCTCCTTCGAGATGTTCGATTTCTGTGTGGGAGATGACTCCCAAAACCGAGTTGTCCACAAAGGAGCATACAAGTTTGATCTTGATTCCATTGATTTCTTTAATAGGTCTTAATTGCTTGGCCTCTCCCCACTCCGCGAAGGTGACGATAAGTTCACCGCTGTCACTGCGGACGACCCTTGTCACCCCCGTGATTCCCGAGGAGTCAAAAAACTTCCTCAGGACAAGGAGGTTTAGTTCTTTGCGCGAAGGGTGCTTGACCGGAACCAGTCTAGCGACCTTCGCCTGGTCGAAGGTGAACATGGTCTCACGGTACCTCGGGAGCAGAGAGAACCTACCTCGCCGAGGTTCAGTTCTCAGGTGACAGCTTCAACAACGCAGCTCGAATTTATACAAGACAGAACACAAGGTCAACGACGCAACTAAGACGTTAAAACTACGTCAAAAACGTATGGTTGATCTCTGAAGCATGTATTGAGCTCTGATTAGATAAAATTGTCCATCAAAATTATTTGTATTGTAGGCTTTTCTCTTCTCCATTTGTCAGCTTACTTGTTAATCGACACAATGGCTCTTGGGTGTGCCTGAATACTCTTATGTGTCAGTGTTGGACAAGACTGGACTTACATGAGTTCACGCTTCATATTGTCACAACATTCTCTTGCAGGTTATTCCAATATTTCAGAACTCTTAATCCAAATAAGTTAGCTCTAACAGTTTTCTGTGATGACAGCTTTATCTTGAACCAATGACCTCAAGTGGGGGTGACAATCCACCATCTCCAGATATAATACATATGACTGAGTAGTGACCTCTGAAGTGCTCATAATTTTCAACTAAGTCAACGCCTGTCCGTCTGTTGTATAAAATAGACTACTAGACAATTAAAAGCATTCTACTCCCTTGACAAGTGAGATGCTCGAGTACCAGCACCAGTTTCGTGGCATCTGGCATATCACTGATAAGGGAAACTGATTGACACTGTTACTCGTGATGATCATGCCAGTGATCATAATGAAAGTCTTCGCTCCAGGTTGGGAGGTTCCCTGTATTCCTTGCCTCTCCAAAATATTTTCAATATATACAGTATTGTACGTAGCTACTTACACTGCATGTTTAGTATACTGTACACAAGTATGTATGATACAATTCAGCATGATGTTTGTTGTTGATGAGTCTGTCATGAGGTAATGTTTGTGTGGTACAGCGATGGAGGTGTGCCCGACCAAGCAGCGCACCATCATGGGTCTCTTAATCACTGCACCATTCGCCTTTACCGGCATGATGTTCGGCGCCTGGGCGTACCTAGTGAGGGACTGGCGGACACTACAACTCTTTTGTACCTTGCCTGCAGTCCTCATATTACTCCAGATACCGTGAGTTGCTCTTCATTCAGACTGACTAAATTTACTCCATTTCCTAATGCTCACAACCATCCTCTTTCTATATACCAAGACACACAAACCTTCACGATGCTAGGCTGAAACTTTCTTCCAAGGACAAAACTCTCAAGTACAGATATTATAAGTAACTTCTAATTATATGTGCACCCATACCTTTAACTTCGGGTTAATAGTAGGAAGTGTGACATGGTATTTAATTATTAGGTTTATGGACGAGTCACCGAGGTGGCTAATGGTACAGGGCCGTGTGGAAGAGGCAGCCAAGGTCCTACACAAGGCCTCTTGCTGGCAGGGTGATGCACTTCCTCCCCAGCAGCAGCTTACAGACCACCTTCAGAAACTAAGAAACCAGGTGAGTTTCCTTGACTCCAGTATCCCACAACACACTGAGCGACAACGTCATCAGAGATCAACTGATACACAACAGCCAAATATTTAACAGATTATTGGTTACTCTTGTAGAAAATACAGCTTTGTCTACCTTTCAGCAGCAAACTGTTCCTAAGAGTAAGGCTGAGGAGTATGGCTGTGTGGCAGTGTGGTTCAAGGATGTGGTGCTGATGCTGCGACAACCCACGCTCAGAAAGATTACTTTAGCCTTGTTCTCCTGTTACTTCCTCACTGGTATCACCTACTGGGGCATCAGTCTCTCTGGCACCGTCTTCAGGTAGGTCTCTTAACATGTGGTGACACTTGACCCCTTGAGTATGATGACTTAACCCCTCGGGAAATTTAATTGATTTATCTTTATAATAATTGGCCCTGTTCATTAATTATTATTGGTGTTATTAATCCAACTCCTCTTAAGACAGTGACGACCCCTTCCTGTACATGGTGATGAGCTCCCTGATGGAGGTGCCAGGCTACAGCGGCTTCACACCTATCGTCGTGAAGTTTGGTCGACGCCCTGTTCTCAGCTCCTGCTTCGCCATCTCTGGTGCTGCTATCCTTGCCATTCTCATCACTCCGACGGGTTTGTTTTGATTCATTTTTCACCTCCATTCCCATTCTTCTTCTCCTTCTCCCTCCCCATAATTCTTCTTCACCCTCTCCCTCCCCATTCATCTCCCTCTCTCTAAACCCTCCTATTAGCACCCAGATATTATACTTATCATCAACAATTAAAAAAAATCCTCCACCCTCAACAACTTTGTATCTTCCATCACCCCTTCAGATTTAAGACCATAAAAAAACCTACGACTTTTTCTCTACAAATATATCAACACCACCTAACCTACCCTAATCGATCTCTGACCCCTACCTATGATCACTTCTACTGCTCTACCTATGATGACCTCTACTGCTCTACCTATGATCACTTCTACTGCTCTACCTATGATGACCTCTACTGCTCTACCTATGATGACCTCTACTGCTCTACCTATGATGACTTCTACTGCTCTACCTATGATGACCTCTACTGCTCTACCTATGATGACTTCTACTGCTCTGCCTATGATGGCTTCTACCTTCAATGACCTCTACCTTCAATGACCTCTACCCATGATGACCTTTACTTATGATGACCTCTACTTATGATGACCTCTCTCCCCACACAGCCTACACGACAGTGACCTTAGTCTTGGCTCTAGTGGGCAAGTTGTTCATCACGGGAGCCTACAACTTGCTTTACCTGACGGCATCGGAGCTCCTGCCTACCTGTGTAAGATCCAGGGGGCTCAACCTGTCCTCCATGATGGCTCGTGTTGGCTCCATCATGTCTCCATTCATTATAGGGCTTCTGGTGAGTTACTCTATGTTTCCTAGTGCTGTGATGTTGTACTGTCTCCTAGTGCTGTGATGTTGTACTGTCTCCAAGTGCTGTGATGTTGTACTGTCTCCTAGTGCTGTGATGTTGTACTGTCTCCTAGTGCTGTGATGTTGTACTGTCTCCTAGTGCTGTGATGTTGTACTGTCTCCTAGTGCTGTGATGTTGTACTGTCTCTTAGCATCGTTTTTCTTTTTATTATGATCCATATTCCCCAATCTTTCCCTCACTCTCTCTCTCCATATCATTGCAGGCACTGACGTACAGGTGGTTGCCCTCATTGATGTTCGGGACATTTGCCGCTCTAGCAAGCCTCATTGCATTACTGCTACCAGACTCCAGACACAAACCCCTGCCAGACACTACCCAGGATGTGGAGCAACTCTACGGCAGACGAACAGAAGCGAGCCCAACACTCATTACCAATTCAGAAAGTCTCCCACCACTTAAAAATCAGGAAGACATCGAACAGGAAACTACAACACAGTAACACTTCAGAAATTTACTACGCAGTTACTGTAACCGTTAGCGGGGAAGGGAGAGTCAATCGTTGCCAATTTAAAAAACGTAACTAAAAAGCGAAGTAAACCAAGTCAACATTTCGTGTATGTATCTAATAGATGTAAAAACAGTTAATGTATGTCTTTTGTGTCGTAGTTATTTGTTTTTATTACTATTATAGTAACGGTGAGCAAGTCTTATAAACGTCAAACTATAGGACCACTTCTTTTTACCAAAGTATATGGTCCAGAGACCTCGGTAGCCATTCGATTGATCTTCTTCGCCCAATCTTCTTTGACTTATGATTCCCTCACCTGAAAACGAAAAAATAAATAAAAATAAAAGAACATCGATTTTCCTTAAGTGCACGAAGACTGAGACACCCTGTTGTAAGTGTGCAGTGGCGCCACAGTACCAGTACGTATATACGCATGTCTGTATGTCTTGACTCTTGAATGCATATCACATAAAATGACAATGACTGGAAGCAAACTCGCAATCATTATACCCGACATCCAACACCTTATCCTTTAGGTCCTAAAGGATAAGGTGTTGGATGTCCTAAAGTTTAGGACATGCTCTGAGCTTTTCCCTAATGGGTGTGGCTCGATACAGACGTCAGCGTATTCGTGTGGGTGTTGGCGTGGCCGCGAGTCAGGCTAGGTCACCCCAACCCACATACAGTACAGTACTGTACTCTAAATAAAGGTTCCATTAATCATACTTAAGTTCATTTTATACATAATTTAGCTTAATTTTGTATACAGTAACACAATTTGGTACATTGAAGACAAATGCGATTAATATATACAACACAACCCCGCAACCGTTATAACAACCAACATTACATCACAATCCCCACAGACGTCAGAACACCCCTGCAAAACATGATCCAATTTTCTGAAAATGACTTTTCGACCGTGACAGGATTCGAACCTGCAATCTTCGGATCCGAAGTCCGACGCCTTATCCGTTAGGCCACACGGTCTTAAAAGAAAAGTGACTCCTCGAGGGTCTTGTAATGTGGCTTGAAGGTTTAAATGGGGCCTTGGGGAAAAAGGTATTATTTAACAGATGTGTAATCAAAGTCTAAAGTATTCTTACGTGAAATATTTTTCTTTGGCGATATATCTTGATAGGATAATATTAGTGTAGTTTAGAAGGTACAGTATTATTAACCGTTAACTAACCGACTGTCCGACTGGCTAGTATGTTGACAGGTGATTAAGACGGTAAGTTAGGAAACAGTGAGGACAGAAAGTAGATTAGTGAGCAAGTTTGTAAACAGATAATTAAGTAAGTAGTTAAGTAAATATGACAGCAAATAAATATATTGCAGGTTTCTTTAGTTATTGGTTCCTCAAGATTAAAAAAATTAGTCGACCGTGACAGGACTCGAACCTGCAATCTTCGGATCCGAAGTCCGACGCCTTATCCATTAGGCCACACGGTCATATATCAACTACAAAATTTTTGTCAGTATTTATTTAATTTCTCAAAACCTTTTGCACTATTGTGTTGGGTCAAGTTATGAGTTAGTTTGTATTGTCACACGCTACGGGTCATTCATTGCGCATGTGTCATACAGCCAAAATAACACACCCGGTCAGTAGTGTGGACGGCACTGCGCTCGACTGTCGTCACTTCCCCAAATGTAAAGGCAGGTGCCCATTCGAGCTTCGTGTCTTGGGAGCGAGCCAATCCTTATCGCGCGTTGAGCCCCCATAAATAAAAATAATTTACGAATGTTTATCAATTTCTTTTAGTTTACGGTAATCCTTTATACATGAGTTAGTGATACAAACTTTATTTCTAACATTTCCTGCTGACTGTAACTAAAAATAACATCGACCGTGACAGGACTCGAACCTGCAATCTTCGGATCCGAAGTCCGACGCCTTATCCATTAGGCCACACGGTCTGCTCCACGATGAAGGAAGTTACTTGTTTCTATCACATATTATGAGAGGTGAGTAACACTATGTGAGACGGCAGTGACACTGTGTGGGAGGTAAGTGACACTGTATGGGAGGTAAGTGACACTGTGGGATGTGAATAACACTGTGTGGGAGGGGAGTGACACTGTGTGGGAGGGGAGTGACACTGTGTGATAGGGCAGTGACACTGTATGGGAGGTAAGTGACACTGTATGGGAGGTAAGTGACACTGTGTGGGAGGTGAGTGACACTGTGTGGGAGGTAAGTGACACTGGGAGGTGACACTGTAACACTGTGTGGGAGGTGAGTGACACTGTGTGGGAGGGGAGTAAGACCCTTTGGACCTTCTTAACATTGGTAATAAACATTTGTTGAGGTTCTACATATTTCTTCAATGTGAAATGCTGCAGCAGGCGAGGAACCAAACACATTTTAAAGGGTAGAGAACGAAGAGGTCATAACTATAGGCTGCACTGACTCGCCCATTTATTATTATTTGTATTTTTCATGATATTCGTTATTATAAAATATGCTATTAAATTCTAGGATCATTTAGTAGCTTTTATGAAGTATTTGATTGTCAATTGTACTGTACATATATTTGGCACACACGTGTGTCTAGACCAGGCATGACTCATATCATAGAAACGTAAACCGCGTTCTTACTTTTCTTCTATTGGTTCCGACATTAATTTTCTCATTGTACATTTGAAAAGAGGAGATAAATTTACACTGGAAATACTATAAAGGGAGGGGAAGAGGTTGATCACTGGCTGCTACTAGACAATCAAATTGACAACACAATAACAAATAAAGAGACCTGCCGCCCAAATGGCTAGTAAGCTAAGTGGTGAAATGTTAAAATAAACTGCAATTCAACCGCCAGTGCTTATGAATTAACCACATAACTATGAACTTACCCTTTTCTGTCTTTTGGAGTCTTTTGGGAAGAAATGAAACCGTAGCTCTATTATTTCCTTCGTTTTCCCCCACACAACACAACGGTAGCCGGAGTTTAGAGCCGTGTGTATAACTCACCAGTACACCACGGCCCTTAGAACACGTTGAAGCCGAGACACCCGGAGTGGTAACTGACCAACCAGCAATCCAACGCCATCTCTGGGACCATCATCCAACTAATGGGGATTGAATTCCTCCTGTCTGACTAATACAGTAGTTCCACACATTTCTTGGCGGTGTGGTGTGACTGAATGAAAGTGTTTGTGTACACATACCTGTCTCTTGAGTCTACCTATACTCACATCGGGTAGCCTCTTAGATAATAATGATTTTCAATATATCAGTAATAAAAAAAGGCATGCAACTGAAAGACTGTCACTATGGAAAACATAACAGTAACACCTGTCAAACCTACAAACTAAAGAAACTTCATTTCAACTTCAAACATTAAAATCCAAGTTCGTACTCGGTTCCTGAAACCATGACAAATTATGTTGTAGAACCTAAAGATAGCCAGCAGTGCATACTTCACCAAATAAAAACACACAGGCTTGTATTACTCCTCGTTAGCTGATAAAAAGTCAAGACCGACGAAACCAGCATAAATTCCTAAAACCTTAGGGGTCAGACCAGCGTTTTGCACAACACGAGTACCGAACATTAGCAACAGTGCTTCCATAACCTTTTCCTTGTGAAATATCCGCCCCCCACCCCACCTTCCCAACAATATTAATAAAATATTACAAAATGCAAATGACAGCAAGCAATATCCTTCCTATTTTAAACGAGTCATGTCAACGGCTCCACTAACTGTAACTAACTAGCCCCTAGCACAAGCAAACTAGCAGATTTCCATTCACCTGGAAGTTGGTAGCCACCCGACTTTGCAGCCAATAGTAGTGTGCTAGCGCTGGAGTAGGCAGTTGTAATAGCACTGGGTGTTTGACTAATAATCATGTTCAGTGCAGTTTGAAATGTACGTATCTTATTATGTATTTTATGTTAACAGGTTCAGATTAATGTTTAATTATCATTTTCTCAACAAATTAATGTACGTGACAGAACCTTCAACAGATAGCTCCTTCAGAAGAGTATTTGAAGCACCGGATTCTCCTCTCCTTTCAATCCATTGTCGTTTTACCCATCCATTCCTTCTTCCTTTCTGTTTTCTCCTTAAAATTTCAATAAAATTCTGGTGGACACAGTGAGGAGTTACCTGGAACTAATCTGTGACTCACTGTTGTGCCGCTCTTACAAATTTATCTGCAGGTTTACAGATTTCTCATGTCCATTCCGATGTATTTTCAGAATTGCGCTAATTACATTATAATGATTATAGGGTCGCAAACTTGCTTGTGGTTTATATTTTATTGGAAGGAACAGTCATCTAAACATGTTATTAGACAAGACTGAATGGTACCACCGAGTGTTAAAGTACAGTAGGTGCCACGTGTCAACAGCTGCTAGTGTTTTGTCTAAGGATTGAAAAGAATATTATTTTCAAGTAAATATCACACTGCTGTTGCTTCATTTTATTCACTTGTCTGTATCTATTGAACAACGAATGTGTCCAATGATGGGCTGTTTCACCATCAACAATTACACCCCATAATATACTGTACTGTACGTGTATTCATTTTATTGTCAGGGTACAAGGACGAGTGTGTATGTATGTATGTATGTTCCATGAGGTAAGAGTAATAATACAACAATTTTTCATGTTCTATATTTATATTTGGCAAGATATCAGGTTCAAAGAAGAAAAAAAATGTTACAAAATTTACAAATGGGCACACAGTTTTATGTACACTGTACACACACTCATTTACTCTCATGTCCTATTCATGATTATGCTGATTTAGTTTTAAAATTAAATGAAAAAAATTCAATATTTGAGAAAGTCTCCTCAGAGTACACACTTGAAACAAGAGTGCAGTTCACCACTCATCAACAAGAGACTGTCCGCTGCAAGCTGTTTGATTACATTTTCATGCATATCATCATAAATAAAGTCATCATAAGCATTTTCAGACAACCCCAGTAATTTAAAAAACAGACACGATGCTAGAAGGGTAACTAAAAAAGAGCGTCATCAATAAAAGTAATGGAATTATTACAAAATCTAGCAACTGAGAATACACTTGACTGCCAATTATCTTACAAACAGTTTTACTGTATTATCAATCTTACATTTCTAAAACCTACAGTAACCATATGATGCATGAAATGAGTAATGAAATCTAATAGTATGGTTGAATACTCTAAATGGTTATGGTAATGGCTCCTGATTGCATGCTAAACAAATGAATGTCATTATGTCATATCATCTGTCAAATACTGTACAATGAAGCATATTAAATACAAGAATGGTTCCAATGATACTACTATCAAAAGAGAGCAAATTCCAACAACACAAGCATGAAGTAATACCTAAAATACACTATTAGGAGATTCACAAATATAAATCACAGAAATGTACAACATACAGCCCCAGTTATAAACAAACCAAACTGTTTTCTCCCTGACAAAATAAAGAGGTAGAACCTCACATTTTCTACTTCAACCATATACTTTTTCACAAAACAAAAGTACACAATCAGATACCAACACAGACAGCCGTGTTGAGCGTCGTCCTACCCACACATATACCTTAACTCAGAAGGATTATACCACTTGGAAACAAAACTAATAGTCAAGGCTTCAAAACCTATGGTCAGTCTTCCAGTCTTCTCTTGTACACCACACGACCCACACAGGTAAAGGTTGATTGGACAATGTTCTTCGTCCCTCATTTATCTCAGACGTTTAAAAGACTTAGGAAAACCCTCATATCCTCTGTGACACCCATAGGAACTTAAAGATAATCTCTCACATCTTTATTTTAACTGTCATAAGATTATAATAATATGCCAACACTTGATAGTGATACCAAATCTCAGTAAGTGCTGGACTAACACATATCTATATTCATTAAGTGACCCCATTATCACAAGTCATTATACTGCCATTTTTTCTTTAGTTTAATAAAACATAAAAAATTAAAAATTAACTATTTAATGGCACTTCAATTTATCACAAGAAAGCCATAACAACGGTACAGTGGAGTCGCGATAAAATATAATATAAATATAATTTCAATGCGTTGATATGACTTAAAAATAAAGAGAATATACAGTAATATAAAAAGTGAAACGTGGGAATAAATTTTGTGTAAGATGTAGGAGGTAGGTACAGTGTTACTGTACTGTATACAACAATAGAAGCTGATTTTATGAGCTCTCCAACAGTGGGTTTGGATTTTTCATTTGATTAATTGTGGGGAGGGAGGGAGAAGAAACCAAGGCTTTGGTACTTTCTGGAAGCTTCCCCTGCAAGATCATGTAATCATCTATGACGTATGAAAATTTTACGTAATTATTTTGAAAACCCTTTCTTGGGTGAAATTTTTAAAGTTTAATGACACAATTTGTATCACTGATGCAAATACTGATACCCAATGATTTGATGGGATTTGCATTTTAATGCACGAGAGGATTAATAAAACATTATCATAAAGTAATAAATTATCCTGAAAAAAATCCCCAACTCAACTGCAGATAATTAATGTGTGGTGTTAAATTCCTTGTTCTTTGTTTACATAGCACAGACACAGCCAGCCCAGCGCCTGTTAGTGTAAGTGGCATAACCCGTAGCAAATTATGAGACAAGAGGGAGCTGTTTATGTAATATGGATCTACTTTTTGTACAAAATTTGTGTTATTGTATTATTTTATGAACAGTACAGTATTATGTATTATTAAACCAATTTTGGAACAGTTTATTTAAATCAATTAAATAATAATTCACAAAGTTCTCTGGTAACTATCCCATGAATTATCACAACTCCACTGTAATACACTACCAATTACACCTGACATCCATGAAACTATTTTTGTTTACCAAGAAGCAAATAAATAAATAAATAAAAAAAAGCGAACCACAAAGTGAGAAAACAAAAGTTGTTGTGGAAGGTTCAGTCAAAATGAGAATTAAAAGTTTCATCACATCACATCTTTGTGTTGGGGATTAACTTGCATGTCTGAAGTAAAGGAAAGTACATTATTGTATTGTGTATTCCATCACACAATATCTCTATCAATCCTGTTATCACAATTCAAATCTACTTATTCCTTGAAGTAGAAGTTACTGAAAGAGAGAATAAATGTACCCAATTGAATAGGCCAGAAAAACGTTCACACAGCATTATTAAATTGTTATTTCATGATGCATGTTCTTTGTAGTCAATGTAACATGATAAAGATATGTGAATAATGTCAAATATGAATCTTTATGAATTCCATCTTTTACAAAGTATACAATTTTACTGAAAATTTGTCATAGTGTGATCACAGACGGTTATATTCTTACATACATATTACCCAACCAGATGCAGAGTGCTGTTTGACATACAAGTGATGTCCTATTAATTAACATAACACATTAGCACAAGCAACATCTTGCCCTACAGATGAAGGTGTGCTAATTATTGAATTGTGTGAAATAATTACTGTATAATTATTTCGGAGTGTATCACGAGAGATCAACAAATTTGTCTACATCAGATGAGACGCTTCAGTTTAGAATTAAATTTTAAAAATTTTAAGACTGAAAATATTGCCATAAGTTACCACAATTTATGCCACACAACCATAAAATACATACAGAGTTCTGTAAGCTAACACTTTAACCATTGGTACCAACAGTAACCATACTGTACTGAGCACTTATTTACAATACTGTATGCATCTTTTGCATACCAAGTAATATAACCTTCCAGTGCCTCCCATAACCTACATCTGAACTGCAGAACACTCGGGTAATGTCCTTCCATTAGCACAACCTCTCTTTTAATACCCTATGCTTGAAATATTCATAAGAAATGATATGAAGAAGTTAAATTGTTTGCCAAGTAACAACTTTACTCTCAACTTGTTGTTGCAGCAGCAGTAGGATACACCAGGTGTGTGCCCAGAGAACAAAGGGAAGGATTAATTCACCCCTGACTCATTAACCTCTGGTAGTAGGGTTTTGGGATCAGGGATTCAGGGTTGATAAGGAATTCAGGTCCTGTTTCTCCTGAAATATTATAACATGAAGAAGGTTTGTGAGTGGAGTGAAACAAGTACTCCTCTACCATCCTAAAGGGCAGCAAAGGACATTTAACACATTTACAGTCAAGAAGAAACTGTTTTGTTTAATATCTGGATTTACATATAAAGTTTGCAAATATCTGGAGGGACATTTAATACCCCTCCTGCTTATCATCACACAGCTGTTGTATAAGTAGAGTGAGTGAGGGGCTGAAGAGGAATGGGCTGTTCGTCTTCCTCTTCCACTTCCAGACTAACATCTTCAGCAGACGCTAAGTTCAGGGAGACCGTGAATGGTCGTTGTCCCTCGAGTAGAGATCGAAGTGGTGTAGCCAACCTTTGAGCCATTCTTGTTGGGGTTAATTCTAAGGTGCTAGACCTGTGGAGGTAAAATATTTTATACAGTACAAAAAATTAAGAAAGGTAGTAAAGAGTATTATTTCATTATTTTTAATACCATGTGCAACACAGTCAGTTGAAATTTCTTGAGTTCAGGAATTAATTCTGCCACAAATTTTAATATCCTCCTCTCCATTGTACATATTCATTCAAGACTGATTTTCCCTCATCTACCTCCATTGTTTCCTCTTGTCTCTCTGTCAGTCCCTCTTCATTTAAACGTTTTTATACGTCTATGATGTACTGCAAGTCACACTCTTGAATGCAGGAAGTAGTATATATGTAATATACTGTACTGTGATACAAACATATAGGCCATACTAAAAGGTTGGCAAGTGTGTTTAAAGATGACCAATTTGTTTTCTAATTTAATCTGATGACCTGAGAGGGATGTTCATCACTGTAGTCTTAAGTTATAAAAGTTGCACAGTTATCTTGGAGAAAAAAAAATCTTGTACAATATACTAAACCAAATACTGTTCATATTCAGCAAGTATAATTCAATCTTACTGAATTTTGTTGCTTCACAATACAATACTAACCTATTATATTCATTCATGTTTGTGCGTTGTTCCATTGTTGCAATGCGGTCTAAAGTTGCCGTCATCTCCAGCGTGGCAGTGCGAGAACGCCCAAGCGAGCAACGAGTACCCCTTCTGTCTGCTGTGCCTGATCGCGAGGCACTGCTGTACGGCCCGTCATAGAGAGAGGGATCATCATACAATGAGCGGTCGTGCGAGAGGGAGGAGGAACGGGAGTCAGAAACTGGTGTCTCCTCATCCCCGAGGGAGGTGAGAGCCGCAATAACATGGGGAGAATCTTCGATGGTGCGAATAACCTGTCAAAATTTTTTATCAGTCATGGGAGATTTTTCTTATTACAAGTTTATAGTTATGTCCACATATATTCACACTTCATCACACTAAATCTTTCAATTATTCTTTTCTGTCCAACTCTCAGTGTACAGTATTTCTTATGCAATAAGATTTAATTATAGCAACCAGAAAAAATATTGTTTTCTAGTTCATAAGTACAGTACATACTGCATTCTAAAAAGACTGTATAACAATAAATGCTTAATCTAACAGCATCTTCATGTAATACCTACCCAAATATTACTAATACTGTAATACTTCAAGTGGAAAACTGAAAACATACCTGTAAGGTCAGTGGAGCATCAAGGGGGATGGGTTCAGAGGCCTCACGATTGTGGATGATTACAGCAATGTGGGCGGGGTGGGGAATGGGTGGGGGGATCAGCAGCTTCTCTGGCACACGACTTCCGCACACTAAAGGAACAAAGGATTTCTCTTGATATGTAACACAAATCATCACATATTATCCCATCTCTTAATTCTATAGAAAATTTTTCCTAATGATAAAAGCTTAACACTTAAAATGATACTTGTTCAATCTATGGACTAAATAAAGTGTGTTGTATCTAGTTTATAAGAGTATCTTTCCTTTACACTTTCACCCACATAACAAGACTAAGTTCGTGAAGATCCTAAATCCATGCAAAATTCTGTTTGTTCACTTTTGAAGTTTTGTCCAGTGATGTGCTGCTCTCATCCAAGTACTGCCACCCTGCCCTTACCCTCAGTCCTCTGCTATAAGCTCTTCTACTCACATCATTAAAAAATCTTAAAACTCACACTGAAACACTTTTAACCATTCCAATAATTTACCTGCCTTTCACAAGTCAGCCTGATATCACTAATTCATTATTGCTTTTCTTCCACATCATCCATTCTTTAGTATATTTTATTCTAGTGAAAACTCTAGTGTAATCTTTACCCATTCTTCGTCCAGGGTTGAGCCTTAGTGAGAGTCTGGCAGCTAGGCTGGTCTTGCCCGTGCGGTGTGTGGGTACACCGTGCCGGACAAGTGGTGTGAAGGAAGCTAAATCTAGGTATGGAGCATGAACCTGTGTGGTAGAATGTTTAATGGTTATTACAATTTCAATATCTGAAATTCTCAAAAATGCAATGCCAAGTATCTCTAATTCACCAGTCACAAGAAGCATCAAACATCACAAACATAGAGACACATACCTGGATATTACCACGAGGCGTATGAACAGTTAATTTTTCATCTAAGTCCGGTCTATCTGGCATACAGCGCGTCATCTCTGTGTATCGAGACAAGCTAACTCCGTGTACCTGTAAAGGAAGAAATTTGATTCCAACACTATTTTATTAACGCTATATTTCATAATTGATAATTCCATGAACATTTTACTTTCTCGGTCATATTACAGTGCCATTCAGATACCTGTATAGTTTTATTACAAATGCATAAGAAGCTTAGAAGTGTCATGAACTAAATTTGCAGTAAACACATTTTAATTTTTCTCATGATTCACGTAAACATTTAAATTTACTGCCTTGACCTCTACATAAACTGACAGTATATACATAAACACCTGATCCACTCTCTCCATTATGACTCAGTATGGGGGAGAGTTACCATTGGATGAGTTATTACAAAAATCTATAATATATCAAAGTATCTTATAGGAAATAACTTCTATTCACTTAACTGTAATGACATACTAAACCCCCTTACCTCCATCTGGAAACTGGTATCTGATTCTTCCATTGGTGTCAAGAAATCTGAACTAAAGATTTCTGTGAATATTAATGAAGCTAAACCACCATAGTCACCTGTTGAAAGATAAAGGAAAACAAAATGAATTAATATCAACACCTTCACCTATCTGATAGTCTCTTACTGTGTAGTGGGTTAAGACTACAGTGAAACCTCCACATAATGGACTAACCTCTCCCGTGAAATCCGTTAAATAGAGGTTTCACTGTAAATAATGTATATTCTTCTCAAGGCTACAAAGAACAACAGAAGGTAAAATGCAAAAACAATCTTCTGATGTTGTTGTATCCTTAATGATAGTTCCCACCATCAACAATTGGGCAAAGTGAAAATCCTCCCTTCATCATATGATTTATATACAGTACATCCCACCTACACAAAACCTCCTTCAAGAAATAAGCAAATATTTTATCCCCTCTTTTCAATTCTGCAACTCCCTGATCCATTTCCCCATCTCCATAATTCATTCACAAACATAGTTGGCATACTGTCACTCATTCTATCGATCTAAAACTTCAAATTATGTATTTTGTAACTTATAAAATCAACTGATAACACTTTAAACACTTCAAAACTAATGTTGTGTATTTCATTTTGAAACTTGACAACCTCTTTTATAAATCTCTTTATTAAGGACTTAAGTCTTGCTAACTTTGTAATATTTTTAAGTGCTAAACTTCAACCCTTAACCAGCAGCTAAGGATTCCCTATTCCTGCCCCCAAGATGCACAACAATGGAATGCAGTGAACTTGAAACTTCCAAAGATGGTGGCTGTCTTTGCCATTTTAAAAGTTTCACGCAATCATATAAACATAAACATACCAAGAGCAAGTCCTTTGCTGTCCCACCATTCTTCAACTGTTGCAAACTTTGGTTCTATCGGCCCACCTCTTCTTGTTCCACTTATCACAGCGCCTCTTTCTAAAATTCCAACATGTTTTGACACAGGTGCATTACTTCCGTGTATTGCTTCAAGACGGTTCATAACTGTCCCCACCTCGCCGTCAGAAGGTTCAGTTCCCTGCTGGTCAATGATCCGATTCAGCACGTGGGAGGGATAGAAGTCTTCCAGCATGACGGTGGCTTGCTTCAGGGCCAGCTTCAATTCCCTCGTTGTTAATTTGATTTTTGATCTGATAAATAGAAATAAAAATTATTTGAACAATGATTTTATATCTTCCCACAAGATATCTATCTTCAATAATTATTCAAATGTCAGAGGAAACTTTTCTTACAGTTATAATTGTAAAATTTCAGCCTGGTTCTCAGGTAAATCAGTTTCCTATATAAATTACTCTAAGCTTAATCACTTAAAAACTTACAATAAAGTGTTCAACATATTATTTCCCTAAAGCTACTGACAAATGTTAATACCTCACCTGACACTGATGGGTAGCCCCAGGGCCAGGTCTCTCCTCCGTCTGTCTATTTTTTCTTGCAACGTGAGGATTAAGTCACGCACTTCTTTCTCCACCCTGTCATAGTTGCCAGTTTTACCAATGACTCCACTAAAGGGACCAAAACAACGCTGCACAAAATCCCTAAAAACAAAGGAGAGAATATTTAGACGGGAAGACACCGAGATCAACTCTTGCAGTAAAAGAAAAAAGTAGCATTAAACCCTCTACCATTACAGTATGTTCTAAAACCAATGATTAACAATCACACACTGAGGAATATATAACCCCTCTCTTACATATTATTCTGTAATCACACTTGATCACAACACAAGAGGGCAGCACCACACCCACACCAAGAGGACCAAGGTGACAACCCTGAATAACATGACGTTACAAGTTAGAGGAATGTCACAGCTCAGTTGATCATACCCGAATCTTCAACTATTAAGACTTAAGTTTGATCCTCTGACCAGGATGAGTCAGAGGAACATCACTGTGTGTGGCACCTACATAGCTCAGTCACTGGTCTAAGAAAGATCTTCCTCACTCAGGTTATGGACCCATAAAAATCATGAGGCATGATGTAAAGACTTTTTAGTTTTAGTTACAACTTATGGATAAGGTGACCACTTCCTTAAGAAAAATGTCACTTACTTTAGAGACAAACAAGCTATCAGTGTTCAATTTTGTTCAGAGAAATTTTCAACACAAATCAGAAATGTAGGTAATTAACTGAATGTAGGAAACTGAAAAAAAACAAATTGCCAATATTAATAAAAGAAAACATTTAAAAATTGTCTTACGTGTAAACACAAAGTGGTTTGTGAATAATTGCTTCCATCTCACGTTGATACACAGCCAACTCGTCCATTTCCAGCCGTGACTCAAATGATGCTAATGCTTGTTCACAGCTTATCTGTATGACAAAGAGATACAAAACTTTCTTAACAGTCACCTTGAATATCTAGGTATCTATCTATCTATACAGTACTGTTTATAAAATATAATATGCTTATCATATGTACAGATCTAGAGAAAATGCACATTACAGCATCTAGAAATACTGTATAGTCATTCATAAAAGAAAGTTTCCCTTACCCAAACTTGATTACCATAACATTCATCTCCTTCATTCCTCACTCTTCTCATTTACAGAATTCCTGCCTTCTAATATATTTCCATCCACATACAACTTTATCAATAATACCAATCTTGACAGTGCAGACTGTCTACCAACAACTTTAAAAAGAAGATACACCTAAAAGTTTTATTCAAGCTTCTTGTAAGAAAAGGGAACAATGAACAAACCTGATAATAGAAGTTATTATGTAAGCCAGGACCAGCAATACGCTTCACAAGGAAGCTGTCAGAGGCTGGGATACGGCCACGCTTTTTAATAACTGCATGGAACATGACTGCATCCCACATGTGTCTTAACCCACGCCGTATTAATCCATCTGCAGAAGAGACATATATTTAAACACGGAAAAACAAATTAAAAGGTTACACTACTGCTACGCAGTTCATTCAACTCATTTATTTCTCATAACCTTTTTGTTGCAGTTTCAATTAGGACAATCCATTATACCACAAAATATTAAAGAGGATAACACACGATACTTACACAGTACTGTATAGATATAAACAGAAAGCAAATAAACTTACACACTAGAACAACAGCAGCTAGAATTGGACACATGAGGGTTGCTGTGAGAAAAGAAAATATGGCCTGCAACACTCCCAAAACAATAAGATGAAGTCCTATTGCTTGAAGTATTGGACTCCATTTTCTCATGCCAGTTGGAGAATCCAGATCATAGAGAAATACACAAACTATGTGAGAGAGGAGGACACAAGCAGGCACCCTGTAAATTAAAGATAAACATAATTACACACAAACACTTTGATACAACACTACTTGTTCTTCCTCATGTATGTTATATTTATTGTACCGTAGCACTTCACTACTTCATGGCCAAAACAGTCAAAAGGCCAGCAAGTCCAAAAGCAAAGACAACAGACTACTTCAACACCTATTGTAGGATTTTGCCACCTTACACCTACTAATGCACATTACACTCTGGAAACAAAACTTATATATGGAGAGTCTCACAGACCACATTTCTGTATTGTCCCCATGACTTTGTTGAATACGGTTATTAGATATGCAGGTAACTAATCCATCGATATCAACAGCACTGGTGAAATATATGAGAACCTGTAACGTACACAGGAGAAATTTCTTTACAGCAGTGATGAAGTATATTTTGTTTATCGCATCAAAGTAATCAGAAGTTGTACTAAAATAGACTTACCAAAGAGGAGCAGCGACAGCAATAGCCATGGACCCCAAGGACACCAACAAGCAAGTTAACGGGAACACAGTTGTGAGTAGTAATGTTCCCACGATGCCTTTCATGACATAATTCCAAGCGCGATTCATGTGCCGAGTCACTCCTTTGCCGATAAATCCTGTGGAGAGATGAGACTCGTGGAAATTTTACTCCTCAACAAGGCAGCAGATCATGTACACAAAATACTGAGTTGTTTAATACAGTGATGACTTCTGCCTCAGTGGTATTTCTCTGGTAGTATTCTGGAAAGACTCTGTATCCCTAATAATGATGTGATTTAACTATTTTTGTTTTATTATACAGGTTAGAAAAAACATTGACGATAAGGTTTCTAGAAAATCTAAATTTTAACCTAATTTAACACAAAATTTACTTACCTAACCTGCTAGCTAGACCATGTTAGGTTAAGTCACATTACATTAATGTAGTTTAGATCCGATTAAATTGAATTTCTGGAATGATGTCCCTAATCAGTTTTCTATTTTATAAAAACAAATAAATAAGAATTCTGAAGAAACAAACAGAAACATTATGAATGCTGTGAAATCATTCTAGAATACTGTACTACAACCTTCCCATCATACTCAGGACTATTCTAATCTAAATATCATTCATTAAAAAATTCCTAAGTAGACTTGCCAATACTCTGGTCAATCAAGTCCACCCTGCATCACATTTTAGGGGACACAAAACAAGAGCTTAAACCATGACCATCACTACTTTCATTCCTTTAGTTTTACATCACATTTTCATTCATTTTCCTGTGAATATAGGCTGGCTGTACCATATTAAAATGTTATTTTTTACTCCCCACATAAATTATTATTGGCCGAAGAAAACACCTGATCTATATTTTACTCATACAGTACAGCATTTCACAAAAAGGTGCTGTTTAAGGATATAGGTACTGTATATGGAGAACAAAATTAAACTTGTGTTAATTAATGACCCTTCAAATAATTACAAAATACTGTACTCTAAATTTCACACATTAATTTTGAAAGTCTTTATAGATCTTTAAGTATTACAAAAACTTATCTTACCCGTGTCAGGAGTAGTCTCAAAATGTGTACGAGATTTAGAAATGTGTCGCCAGAGAGTGTGCAGTCGAGAGGCCAAGGTAGGTCTCAGTGAAGCTTTACTTGGGCACACTGTTCCATTTACCTGTAAGTAAAACATGTATTTAATTTTGGGGAATAATATTAAAGATTTTAGTGAATATTCAGATGTGTACCAGCCACCAGTCTTCCTGTACTGCCTCACCATCTCTCATACACTATAATCTGCTGCTCAACATCTCAATTTGATTTTAGCTCTCCAAAACAAACCATCATTGTCAAGATTAATAACAAGGTTCTCCAATGTTATGATAACAATCAAATCAATAAACCTTTCATTTGTGTTCTATAAGAGATATATGGTAAGTATTTCAGACACACTAAACCTCTTCCTAACAGGCCAAGTGAGGTATTTGCAATCATTCCCTACCTGACTGAGACTGATGACTAAATACTTGTCATGTAGTTTTCATCCCTTTCAATGAGCTATATGTTATTTTATGGTTATTTTTCATCTTGTAATTTCAGGTAAATATACTTAACCCTTAAGCCCCCGGTGACGTTCCAGAATGTCCGCCAATTCCTGCCGCTGTTTTTTTTTTAAGTTGATTTTTCCTCAATTTATCTCCGCAGGGGGGGGAGGAGGGGTGGTACTGCCAGCTGCCAGCTGCCAGCAGCACCCTATCCCAGGGCTTAAGGATTTATTTTCTTCAAATCTTTTTTAATCAATTACATGCTCACATCTTCCTAGATATAGAATATGAAAAAAAAATAAAAATAAATAAATAAATGAAAACCAACATTAAATACTGACCATAAGTGAAATTCATAAAAGGAAGAAACAATTCTCGGTGCACTAGAGTTAACACGCTGAGCGGGGGTCAGTGGAATGTGGGAACTCAGCTGCTCTAGGCTGTCTCCCATGTGTAGTGAAACGGATGTCCAGTAGCACAAGGGTTAAGATGATCTGGACTTACCTGTGACAATTCAAAGTCTGACATGAAGGGATCACGGTACAAGAGTGCTCTTAAGCTGACTGGAGAACACAGAGGCAACCAAACCTGGGAAGAAAAAAAAAAAAAAAAGATTTAGATCTACAGTTAAAACACCAACCTCATTTACCTATACACCCAGCACTGCGAAACAATAGTTTCAAAGTTTTCCTTTCTGCATGAGACAGCGTTTAGAATTATGAATAAACTTTAGGTACTAATTCCCACATTTTAAATACAGTACAATACTGTACTATTATTTTATACTCTTAAGTCATTTCTTAGGAGGGTTAAAGTGGTCCAACACCAAGGTGATTTATGTTTGGAAACCATGGTGATTTATGTCTAGGAACCAAAAGCCACACAATGTCTCATCATTTGTAGTTAGGTTAGGTTAGCTTAGGTTTGGTTATGCTAGATTAGCTTACGGTGGGTTAGATTAGGTTTGGTTTGGTTAGGTTAGCTTAGCTTAGGTCCCCAAAACTCTCTCATTACCTAACTTAATGGGTTCTGCATAGTTATATATGATCGCTCTGGGCGACAAGTACTGTAGACAAAAAAAAAAAGTAAGTTTAGAGAGAAGTGTTATGATTATGAGAGTATAATACACATGTCCAGGCAGTTTGTCACTTGTCTTCACCTCAACCAGAGCGTCTTAATTTTAATTCTACATAATCAGAGATTGGCCAAATTTCTGTACTGTATTACCTGGTACCAAGACTATACATACACTTGCCACATTTTACTGCTCAAGCATTAAAATTAAATTGATAAAGTAATGCTAGGATTAAGCTGCACATGATTAAGCTGCACATGATTAAGCTGCACATGTTTAAGCTGCACATGTCTAACTTCTTACCCCGAAGAAGAAGAGAGCATTAGACGTCCAGGCCCAGGATCTATGAAGGAAGTTGAACCAGCGCCAGAAAGGCCAACGAGTAGAAGTTGTTCTAATTAACTGAAAAACAAAAATTACAACAAATGTAAAATATTATCATGGTACAGTATCTTTATTACAGAAATTATCATGCAGTAAGATTTGGGAGATTACCACAAAAAGCAACACCGGTGACTATCACTTCTCCTCACTGTTGTTCCTCTACCGTCTCTCCTGTTTGACCACCATATGTTTAAACACCACAGAAAGAATGCATCACCAAGCCAGGTACACAGACGTGTTCCCTCTCACTGTTTATTATTCATTTTTCATTTAATTAAAAAAATAATCAATATGTACAATATAAGGTAATTGTATCATTCTGCTCTTAACTTATGGCAAGGTTGAAATTTTTTGGGGGGTAGTTTTAGCATACTGTAATGGATAGCCATCATAAAAGGCCCCTAAATAAATTGGCTGCCAATTAACCAATTTTAAAGTTGTTAGAATGATTTTATGTGCACCATTGTCTAGTGATCCTCTCAGTTCAAGCCAAGCTGAGTGTAAAATGTCTGCTGGTTTCAATAATGACTGGTAACAGAAATAAAAGTTACAGCACTGTCAGTGATAATAAAATAACCACCAACTACCCATTTTCATGAAATAAAAAAACATTTACTACATTGTAAAATTTTCTTATCAGTTGCTGCTATGTAACCACAGTACTGTAACACAAAACCGAGGACAGGTCAGACAGACAGAGAGACAACAATTGTTTGGACTGGAAGAAGACTAATAACTTACCTGCTTCTCTAACAAGTACACAGGATGGCTTGGGTCTGTACGTGGTGTGGTGATACACGTGGGTGAAGAGGCCAGTACTGTTGGAATTATTTCACTCTCGCCCTGAAAGCTGCGGCTGACTATGTAGTTACCAGGAAACCAAACTTGAGCTCGCCACTGGAACACTCGCATGGCAACTTTCAGGTTCTTCAACTCGTTCATCAGGACTGGTTCTCTCTGTTAAATATAGCACTATGTTTAAGAACAAATACCTTAACTATAAATAAAACAAATTATTTATAAAGTTCCTAAAGTTCCCTCTTTTGCACAACAGTATGACCACACAAATCCTGTGTGTGTTGTTTCTGTTGGAGGCACACCACAGTATTACACTTTGCAATGGAAACTTTCTATGGAGGCTTAGCATTTAAGGACCTTGATATAACCTCCCCTGATCCCATGCCAGCCTTCATACTCCCTATAACAATTAACTGTAATAAAAATCCTTCTAAAAACAAGAATTTGGGATATTCAGCAGAACATAAAAAAGAAGATTAATAAAAGCATTAATCTTATACCTCTCTCATAAAGGAAAGATCTCTCTGAAGGAAGTAAGCATGTTGCTGGAGGTCGTGCTGTCGACACAGTGCCAGAGCGTGATCATGTGGCCGCCACTTGTGTTGCTCCATCAAGGTGTCGTGAGTAGCACTCAACTGGTCGGCCAGCCAGGGATCGATACGGGAAAATATGGAATGTGTGTGCTTGAGCTCCTCCCGCCTAGATCGTTCACCTTCCTCATATATTCTCTCTACTTCATCAAGGGCTCTGGTGAAGGAGGGAAATGGATTTGGGATTAAATATCTATCTATCTCATAACCTCACTCTATTTCACAACTATGTGAGGCTGGATCTAATATAAGACAATGACTCACAGAAAACTAACACAAATTAATCTATCCTCAACACCAGAACAAGTGAAAAACAAACTCTCTCTTTATTTTCTGTCCTAGTTTTTGTAGGAAAGTCTTCAAATAAATGGTCAAATGTTCTAACTGCCTAAAGCTAACTTATATAATACCGTACTGTATATAAGTGTACTGGGGAAGGTTCACATACCTGTGCATCAGCAAAACTGCCTTGGCGTGATTGATAAGTAGTAACGGCACAGAGTGGCCAAGGTCCTGAAGGGACGGGTGTGCTAGGATGGCTGTGTACACACGACCCAGGTACTCTTCCTGCACTAGACGGTTTCCTTCCTGAAAAATATTTATCTACTTGTTAAATATGAGCATTAATATTGGTATGTAATAACCAAAGTACATACACTACTCCCATTTCACTGAAGATTTAACTTCAGGCAGTAAACAATTAAAGTTACTTCTTAAGTATTCTCCCAGGTAAGGCATTAAAGAAAACCTACATCATAGTTTTCATCTGTATAAGACTTTATCGTACCTGAGACTTACAGCTTTTCTAAATGATTTCAATGAATCAAAATGACAATCACTGTAAATAATCAGTGAGTTTGTAAAACTAAACTAATTACTGTATTAAATTAGAGGTACCGGAGACAGTACATCTTCATAACACATTAACACATGTGTGTACAGTGAGAGAAAGAAGTATCATCCCAGCTTTGGTCATAGCATAATGAAACCTGACTACCCAACACAGTGAATGGTGTCACTGGAGACCCCTTTCCAAGGTTCCACAGGCCTGCCAACTGTTTATGGGCTCCACACATGCTTGTGTCCAATGGCTCAACCATTCTGCAATGTATTCATCAAAACCACAGGAAGATACTTCATTCTCTTACTGTACAGAATGATAAACAGATAATATAGTACCAAGATAGTCAATAAAGGGTGATGTGCCCCCTACAAAAAATCCATGTTCAAAATAAGTCACAACTCTGATAACTAATGATGGAAAGTGGTGATTATTAAACTCAGTCAAGTTGCAGAATCAAAACGACATTCCATATGTACATACAGAGGAAGAGGTAACACTATATACCCCCCAGGGCCTTTTTTTACAGAGGGGCACGGTACAGTAATGTAAAGAGAATTGTTGTTATGTATGTACTCACCTTCTCAACCTCATAATCACTGAGATTTTGTGCCTTGAGATCAGCAATAACTTTCTCTCTGAAGTGGAGGAACCAGCCCCGAGCTTCCTTCTCCAGTATGCTCACCAGCACCGGCAGTGCCTTCTTCATCAGCTCCCTGCAATAACACTCTAGTGAATGACCCGATTCAGAAACTTTATACAGAAATAACAATGTAAGAACAGTAGAGATTTAATTAAAATGAGTTACAGTAATTCCCAAGTGGTGAGAGTACAAGTACTGTATTACAAAAATGTATTCCTTAACCTAGTCACTGTAATCTGCTGTATCTCTAAAATAAATTTATCTCTCCATATACAAATATATAACCTAAGCCTCTTTTCCTCCTTTTAAAGCAGGATAATCTACTCACTGTCCCACTACTGTCACGAGTTATTCCTGTTGGTCCACCTGCTATACTCAATCTACCCAACCTCAACGGTAAAAAGTTCACTTAGTGTCACAGTCAGATATAAATAGTTCTCACAATACATAGAGCTGATGATTTAACTACAAACAGACATAAAAGTGGATCTCTCTTCCTCTCCTAAGTAAGAGTCAATATCCCATTACCTGTTAAAGAGTCGGAGATCCAGCTCCAGCCCCTGAGGAGTGGTGAAGATGTACGGCACCGGTGGCTGCTTCTCGTCCGTCAACTGAAACTTTTCTCTTGTGGCTCGCTTGATCTGCTGCACCATCCATGAACACAGGCCCTCAACGTCACCATCCTGTAATGTTACCAGCAAGATTGTTATTACTGTAATGAGTTTATAATGTAGTTTATACCTTCACAACACAATACTTCTATCAATATTTCTATCAATACTTCTATCAACAATTCTATCACCACTCCCATCAATAATCACTACAGTTATTTACCTAAATGATGGTCTAGTTCTGACTGTGTGAAGATTTTTAAATGGTAATCATTATCACTCAGAAATAG
Organism: Homarus americanus; assembly: GCF_018991925.1. Taxonomy (NCBI): domain Eukaryota; kingdom Metazoa; phylum Arthropoda; class Malacostraca; order Decapoda; family Nephropidae; genus Homarus; species Homarus americanus. Next base: position 178,180 of record NW_024720513.1, read on the forward strand.
GTCTTCTTTTCTCCAACTTCAAGTCCAATTAAGACATTCTTCACCCAAAATATGAGAGCCACATTGGAAATAAGTACAGTACATGTATCACTAATACAGTAATGTACTGTATTTTATCAGTAAATATTACTAGATGTATGCGTGTATGAACCTTTACCCAATAAATTCAAATCAAATGAAATCAAAATCTCACTATTGCAAGTGACAAAGTTTCTGTAAAACAGTAAAAGTATAGAGCATTTCACACTTTTGAGCCTTTATCCACTACATATATTACAGTATAGGATGGAAGGAATTTAGATTAAACACAGAACTCAAAACAGAAAATACTGAAGTCATTTAACCCTTAAACAGCAGCCATCATCAGAGGAAGTTATCTGTAGGGATGGAGGACAGTGGAAGCTAGCTGTAGAGACATGAGCCATTAACAAGAGATGTTTCTTGTACAGTATACCATATTCCTAGATAAAGGGCAGAGTAAGGACTTCTTAACCACTTGTTAAGGATTAGTACTCATCAATTAATTTATGTAAGGTAACACAGAGCAAATTATGTAAATGACTTCTGGACATAATAAAGCTAAATTTACCTGACACGTCAACTCCTGCACCAGGTAGCTGCATCGCTCCTCCTTCATCCGTGCCTCTAAATTATGTGCTTGAACCCATGGTACACCCACAGCCAGATCTGGAACATTCAATAACACCCCTGTAGTACACTAATAATTCTCCTTCTTGACTAACACAAGCACACGGGGTCTTCTCAGGTCTTATTTATGACACACCATTATCTTTAACTCTTCTAAAATAAGTTAAGTATGTGACTACAGTACAGGATATATCTAAATATTTATATAAGTACTCAATGATTCCAATCTTTCAAAAATTGGTATATATACTGTAATAATGATTAACTTATTATTCTGTACTATACAGGTACTCTCCGACTTACGATGGGGTTAGGGACCGACATCCAGGTCGTAAGTTGAAATGGTCGTAAGTCGGAAATGCTTAAATAACACATAGAAAATCGAAAATCTAGGTCTCCTTTTCTTCTCAGCACCACAAAACACTCACTTTTATGCTTGCCAGACATTTTAAAGTGAATTACAGATGAAAATTTTGTCTGTGTACTGACTTTGGGACTCAAAAATACATAATTTGACCACATTTTGGTACAACTGAGGCAGTCGTAAGTGTGGGTGGACGTAAGTCGAGTCGGTCGTAAGTCGGGGAGTACCTGTACTACGTATTAATTACAAGGTAAATATAATTCTTTGCAATAGTTTCATAAAAATAAGTTTTGTACACTTATACAGTACAGTCTATCAAAGGACCAACTTAAAGAAGTTCTAGAGGCGAGCGCTCTGATGATAATGATGGAACACATTCTGTACCGAGTAATTCTAAACAAGAAAGTTTCCTCACTCTCCAAACTGATCTTGACTTGTATTTTGTGGGAATTTAAATGTACAAACAGAAAAAAATACAAATAAGTAACTCCTGAATCAGTATAAAAGTCATGACTGGTAGATGGAATAATGAACAGACAGAGAGACAACATGATCAGTGACTGCAGGGATGACCACACCATACCATAAAGCACTAAACCCTTCATAATCACGTAAAAGTATCAAAGAGCCGTCAACTTACCCACAAGCATAAGGATTCCCTGCCATACTGACTGCAGCGAGTGGGAGAGTGAGAACAGAGGGGATGACAATCTGTTCTTGGCGGTAACAACAATGAGGGAGAGAGCTAGAGCAATATCATCCAGCAGTGAGTTATGGGCTCTCTCACACCCCTTCTGGAGCCACCCAGACACTTGCCAGCGGTGGGTCTGACCTGGGAAGTGTAGTGACTCGACCTCAAACTCTCTGTTAAAAAAGACGTCCCAATTAGTTTAGCCTTTTTTCTTTTTTCTAGAGTAAAATCTAACACTCGGAAAGATTATTCCCCTAGAAATGTATAATTACAGTATGTCAATTAAGTAATACAGGTACTGTAATTTGGCATCGTATTGTCGCTGTTATGAAAATATTTTACTCTAACTTTCCACTAACTAAATCAATCTCTCATTAACAATGAAATTAAACTCTGCTGTATGGTATTATCCAAATGTTTTTCCAAATGTGAAATATCTTCCTATAATAGTTTTCCTATTTCAAAATACATAAGTCTTCCCACACAAACTAAAAATGGAAGCATCAGTATATCTCCGGTAACTCAATGTTGTCAGTAATTTTAATTTTTATTAATTGTGTTATTGAGTGGATTTGTAATTTCCACAGATTTAGATAATTAAGAAAATCCTTCCCAAATTTAATACAAGAACACATTACTGTAATTAGGGTAATACAGTAAGTCCCTCCCAGAGATATGGATGCAGGGGTGCAGGAACCTGATGCCTGACAGGTGTGGGTGATGAAGCCTCACACTCCTGACCTACACATTAAATATTAATGTACTGATCTTCATTACGGTTTATGCTAAGTCATTGTTTATAACGAACCAAGACATAAATTTCTTTTAAAGCTTCCATTATTTTGAATTACTGTTAACTGATTTTTTTTCTGATATTCTATAAAACAAATACATACCTGAATCATCACAGCAGGCAATAACTGTTAGTGGTATGATCACTCTGTTTCCAGGTGATTATATTCATTATTTCTTCAAGTATCAGACAAATATTAAATATCTTAAATGCTTTACCACATTCAAGAGACAGAAAGTCTAATCAAATTAATTTCATCTTGTCAGGGGAGACTAAAGTTGAGGCAAGTACTGTACTGTATCTCTGGGGAATGTTGATGAGCTCAGGCATGCTTGTACCCTAACTGATGCCAAGTCCATTATGTAAATTATTATAATTCACTGGTTAACTAGATTATATACTGTGACTATCTCTTGGGTTATACTGTATATGAATTTACACAAGTAGAATATGCAAATAATAAATTGTTCTTCATTCAGTCATGATCATAGATAAATGAAATATTATGCATATTTATTCTTCATGGAATGGAACTTCATATCTGAATCAGGCAATACACAAAATCTCTCTTTTTGTCAGCGTACTGAACTTGTTTACATCTCACAGACAAAAACAAACACTACCAGTACAGTACAGTACCTGGTCTGAGGACAAGGCAAATCATTCACTTAACAGACTATCCTTTTTATTCTTATTTATTGACCTCTAAGAATTCCTATTGATTAACTGCACAAGAAATATCTCACCAAGTTACAGCAATTACCTGTAGTAAATAAGATTTACTTATTACAGCACAGTACAGTAGTCTAATACAAAAACATGATATGTACTGTACTTCTTTACAATAAATTGTTCTTAAAAAAGTTCATAATGATTATACAGTACAACACTTTTGACTGATATTGATATAAACTTAACATATTTCATGTAAATAATTCCTGACAAGACTAAGTACAGTACAGTAGTGTAGTGTGAACAATAGCTATGAAAGTGTGACATTGAGGGGAGAGCCATCCATGACCCCCCCGCCCCACAACACCAGGCATCCATCATGCCCCTGAAGCACTGAAAAGGGTTTAGCCAGGCATATGGGTAACAGCATGCAACCCCATGGATAATGGCCATGGATATAATTGTCATGCAATGTGTTGTCATCAGGCAGGAACCTACCACGCCCACCTGTGGCCCTCTGGTGCGCTGCTCAAGTTGTAGCATGTGAGGTACAGAGGGTTACTGTCTATGACCTGTGACACTACTGGTACAGTACACAGTGTTATATTGATCCTAAACTTTACTATGAGACTGATGTACACATCTCTATAGGTAGGTGTGTGTGAGGGTAGTCATGCATGTGTTATCTGACCACATAAGTCCATACGTACATGCATATGTAAGTAAATCTGTGATGTTAAAAAAAATATGTAATAAACAAATAATAAACCTGGGACAACAAACATTATAACTGTGAAGACAAGACAATGTTCACAGACTGGTACTGTCCTCGGTAGTCTTGTGGACGTCACTGACTATAAAAAATAATATTAACCTATAAGTGCTGGAGTCACTGTGGTTTACACTGTACAGTACTGGATAATAATTACGGAGCTAAATTGGTACAAAAGACAAACAAGATGTACCGGTAATTTAATTATGGCTGTTTGTGGGTGCATCTTTAGGACAATCAGAACACAAATCAATTACATGTAACTGTCTGTGGGAGCACCTTTAAACACTAACACACTGATAACAGAGTTTTTATCTATCAAAACAATAATAAGATAAGTTTAAAGGACTGTAACTTGATCTCAGTCTTGACACTTACCAGATTCTTCAGGGAAATTCACCCCCCATAATAACACTACACAGTTACTATCACACTACTACTCCAACACAGAGGTGCAACACATGCCAGGAATCATGTCAACATTGCCCGTGTCTTGCATGTTTCCCAATACAATATACTAATGTATCCACCAAATAAACACAGGTTGTTAAAGTCATAAATCTGTAGCCCATGATGGTCACAGTCTGGCAATGCTGATCAAAGTGGAAAATCCCGGGACTTGATTTTAATGTGGCAAAGTCTGGCAATGTATCTTTTTGTACAGTACAGTACAGTACAGTACAGTACAGTACAGTACAGTACAGTACAGTACAGTACAGTACAGTACTCTCATGTGCAATATTACTGTATTTCTGTTGTTGAATGTTACATGGCTAATAATTCCAGTTATAATAATGAAAGTTATTTCAAATGCATATTACAGTAATAATAATGCCCTGTTATTATTCTTAATGGTTAATGAAGAGTAATCTTGAAAGAAATTAACTGAAAAACATTTGAATGTCAAGAACAATTACTGAACACTTATATATTACTGTAAGACAATGTATGACATTTTCATGATGTCTTGTGTCTTCTGCCATCTTTATATTCAAGAATAAAACCAAAATCAAATCCTGCACGTTGACCACAACCTAACACAGTGGCCGCAGCTTCTGGTTCAGGCATCTTAAGGTCTGGAGCCGTGGTTCTCCCCACGTGTGGGCCATCATGCAAACCTTCTTTCCCTTGCCATGCAACAGTAAGAGCTGGGAAGCAACACCACCAATAACCCAAAAGCCTAACTTACTCAGCACTATCCCTGCTATGAGCTCAACATGGGCACTGCCCTTGATAGCAGATCAACATGGAGACTATCCTTGCTAGGAACTCTTGACTTAGTAAAGAAGTAGCAACATTCCATCTACTGACTGCAGGACACAATGTTCCCAGCCTGGGAGTGTTAGGAGTATGAAGCGGGACATGACTCACAACTGACACGAACAGATCACATTTTCCATTCTCCTCTCACAACAAATGTGGCCTCAGTAGAACATCAGTTTCCAACATTAAATGGAACTGAGTGAGAAACACTTCATCCTTCTTTCTGCAGGTGTGTGACGCTACTCCTGAATAAGCCATGTTTGTTGTCAAGGGAAATATCTCCTGAGTTACCCATCACCCCAATTGCTTGATAACTCAGAACTTGTGGGAAAATGCATCTGGAAAGCACCACACCGTCCAGCCAGTACCAGTATTAGGAAGTTCAAAAGAGCTGTGTTAAATGATCGAGGGTTACCACAGCACAGATTATAAGTCCTCGGGCACACGCGTGATTTAATGCTGACAAACCCACTCAAACTTAAGAAGGGATTTATGATGAGACACGTGGACCCACACAGAGGGAATATACCTACATGACATGACATCAAGTAGAACTAATAAAAGCAAAATGGGGAAATGGTATGATTGTGGTAATCACACCAAATATAAGTTAAGTCTCAGATCCCAGAGAACTCGGTGCACACATAACCTTAACATGAAAATGTTCTCTGTAATATGCATGGACATGAACTTGCTCTCCAACTCATATCTGGAATAGATTCACTCCCTGCACTGTGTCATCTACTTTACACATAAACTCTTACACCAATTAATGAGGTCATGTTATATTGACTTGGCTTAGGTTGGATTAATATTCTTGAGCTTATCTATGTATACACACTCCAAAAAGTATTTTTACTATTTTGTGAGACAATAATTATGACACAGTGGACGAAGGATTTTGTATAACCTTCCCGAAACAGCAGGAGTTGTGGTGTTCATTTTAAAATTCATCAGACCTCTCCGTAAAGATACCTTTTGAAGCGAGTGCACAGTAGTTTTATTTGGTGATTTAATCATTCAGGTGTCAGTAGTATACAGTACTGTAATGAGTTATATGAGCTTCAGCCAATCAGCATCAAAGTCTCTTAACTCTTGTCCAATCAACCAACAGTATGGGCCAATGAGAGACAAGATCCATGCCCTGTATATTGCCAACTCCATCTATGGGACACAAAGTCCATCATTTCAGCATCACAGTGTGCACAAGAAAATAACAAGAACCAGTTGTGTGGACTTCCTTCAAAATATTAACTATCATAGTCACTGGTACTGACTGGGCAGGGAAGAGAGCACAGGACATTGGAACACAAAGACGAAATTCATAGTCACATAAGAGGGCAGGAGGACTGTTTGTTTCTAATAGGGTAGGTTAGGTTAAGTTGGTTTGGTTTGGTTTGGTTTGGTTTGGTTTGGTTTGGTTTGGTTTGGTTTGGTTTGGTTTGGTTTGGTTTGGTTTGGTTTGGTTTGGTTTGGTTTGGTTTGGTTTGGTTTGGTTTGGTTTAGTTTGGTTTGGTTTGGGTTGGTTGGGTTGGGATTGGGTTGGTTGGGTTGGGTTGGGTTGGGTTGGGTTGGGTTGGGTTGGGTTGGGTTGGGTTGGTTGGGTTGGAGAAGTTAGTTGGGTTGGGTTGGGTGTGGAGGGACAGGTCCAGCCACATAAAGAGGGACGTTATCCCACAAGAGGCGACACAGGGGCACTGGACACTCCCTGCACAGACTCCGGGATGCTGGAATAAGAGTAGTTGATAGAAAGTTTCTAGCACCAAACAAGAGTGAAGTGGAGGCCGAGGCAGGTGATGGAAGGCTCAGCGGGGTAGAGGGAAGAGTTAAGGGAGAGGCTTTAACACTGAGGGAGAGTCTGGGTGAGATAGTAAAAGAGTGAGAGAGCCACAGAAGGTGAGAAGAAGGCACAAGGAAAGTTGGAGTTCCAATTTGGGATGACTGAACAGTGAGAGGGCCAAGTTAAGGTGAGAGCCATACTTGTGTGAAATAAGGTTGAGGGCGCCACATCAAGGTAACATGAGTATGAGGGAAACACAAAAGAAGGAAAACCACAACAGGATGATATAAGGGTGAAAGAACCATTTTGGGTCAACAAAAGTCATTGACGGGTGACATCAGCCTGAGAGATGCAACACACTAGGGGAGGTAAAGGAGCCATAGTATGCCTTCCATAAGGTGAGGAAGCCACTCGGGGGTGGCACAAGTGTGTGTGAGAGCCCACGAGGGACAACATAGGGGTGAATGAGCCATGCTTTGGTGACGAGATAAAAAATGAACCGTACTGTACTAGGCTGCACAAGGACCAAGGAATCATGCTAGGATGATACAAGGGGAGAAAGAGCCAAATAAGGATGGCATGAGGGTAGAGAAGCCAGAGTATGGCTTTGACTAGAGCGACAATAAGGTGACAAGAGCGACACAAGGATGACTAAGAGACACTAGGGTGAGAAGGGTGACAACAGGACAAGCAGTACGGTACCCGGAGCGTCGCAGAGTTTCCAGTTGGTAATCGTTGAGGCGGCGGCGCTTCCCTTGACTGTCCCGATGCAACCTTACCAAAGGGGGTTAGTACCAAGCGTTAGTACCAGGCATTAGTACCAAGCATTAGTACCAGGTATTAGTACCAGGCTTCAGTACCAACCATTAGTACCAAGTGTTAGTACCAATCATTAGTACCAGATGTAAGTACCAAGTGGTATTACCAAGTGTTGGTACAAAGCATAGTAGCAAGGAATGATACCATCACATTAGCACCAAGCATCAGTACCAAAGGCACAATACCAGCACACCAGTACCAGGTATTAGCACCAGTAGATCAGTACTAAGAATTAGTACCAAGCTTATGTACCAAGTGCTGGTATCAGGGGTCAGTACCAAGTGTAAGTACTAAAAATTAGTACCGGGCATGTGTGTCAAGGTGCCATACCATTTATGTGGGTACCCCTGCTCTTACCAAGCAGGGGTACCTCACAAGGGGTGGAGGGAGGGGGACAAACTAGCAACATCAGTACAGACAAAGTGTACCCCAGACAAATCTCACACACATGAACAAGAGCTTCGTAGAGCCTCGAGTTTGGGAGGGGAGGGCTAATACTTTTAAGTGAGGTGTGCTGTGGAGAGAACATTACGGGTGTACCTTACATTTGTATAGGTGGGGGGCGGGAAGGTAGATGGAGGGCCGCAGCTATCAAGGTGTAGCTGGGGGGGGAATGGGAGGAGGGTTGAGAGAGGGCTTTCCACCACATCAACACCAGGAACTAAGACACAGACAGGTTTTCTCTTATTATTTGTCTACAAGTTGTGTTACAGTTACTAGAGGAGTGAGCCACTGTAAACTTGAACTGTGTTATATTGGTAATTTTGTTTAAAAAAAGATTAAACTAGTGAAAGCTTCAAGAAATTAATTTGACTGGGATATAAAGCAAATTGAGTGATTATTTTTGAAGATCTATTAAGTAATAATAAGTTCCATATGAACTGGCCAATCAGGAAGAGTCCCTGGCTTCAGAGGTGACCATTAACTGGCCGAGTACTTAAAGGGGCCAATCAGGAGGTCCCTCTGATGCCTGAGGTATCCTCTGACTGGTCAACTTTATAAAATGGCCACTGAGCTTATTTTAAAAACTGACAAACATTCATTCACAGTTAATTAATGCTTCAGAAGCCTGCTTAAGGGGGAGATCTGGCTATGTCTTCCATAACTCTCCAGGTGTTGAGTATTAATGAGATAATATTTACAGGTAACACTAGGTGGGAATAATCAGTAATTAAAAATGACCAGAGGTGACACTTACTGCAAAGTCAATAATCCAAGAGAACATATCATATATTAGTAAGAAAATGGTCAGTCAGCAGAACACACAACATGCTTATATTAGTAATTAAGAATTTTGGATAAAAGTTAAATTTTTAAAGGACAAGATAAACCATCTTTTTATATAGTTTGCAATACAACTTTTTTTTCAATACTAAAATCTTGATGGAATTTAGATAAAACATCAATCTGGTTCAATTACGAGAGACCTAGAGTGAGATGCAGTTATATTGCACAAGTTGCTAAAAGTTCAAATGCATGAGTCTTGCTCGATCAAAGTAGAAGACAGGAATAATAATATAGGTGGTTAAAATAGAGAGACTCCGGCATGGACAATAATATGTATGTACGTATGTCACAACGGCTGGTATGGAGGAGCATGCAAAGCAAAAATAATACAGCTACGTATAGTTTTATAATGTTTTACGCTACAACTGCCATCGTCCAGAAGATCATTATTTATCAGTTGTTCTCGTACTCGCCACCGCCATAAATAAACACCATTATTACTTCTTCCTCTACACACACCATCATAACAATAATAATAATAATAATAATAAAAATAATAATAATAATATGTAGTAATAATAATAGTAATAATAATAATAATAATATGTATCTATAAAGTGTTTCTTTAATGCATCACAATAAACCTCATTAATTGTGTGCCATAATTTACCCCACTACCTGTTTGAGCTATAACTAACCCCACTACCTATATGTGCCATAACTAAACCCACTACCTGTTCAAGCCAATAAAAATAACAGTAAACATCAGCAGTTATCTTGCGCCTTAACACTGGCCAGGAGGACACACCCTGGCCAAGACACACACACACACACACACTGGCCAGGAGGACACACCCTGGCCAGGAGGACACACCCTGGCCAACACACACACACACACACACACACACACTGGCCAGGAGGACACACCCTGGCCAACACACACACACACACACACACACACTGGCCAGGGGACACCTATTGAGACACACACACACACACACACACACACACTGTGGGCCTGGCCAACACACACACACACACTGTGGGAGACCTGGCCAGACACCACACACACACACACACACACTGGCCAGGAGCCACCTGTGCAGACACACACACACACACACACACACACTGGCCAGGAGGACACACCCTGGCCAACACACACACACACACACACACACACACACTGGCCAGGAGGACACACCCTGGCCAACACACACACACACACACTGGCCAGGAGGACATACTATACAAGGTACCACACAGGAGCAAAATATCACCGTTTATGTGTGAGGGAGACGACAGCAGGGTGAGGACCTGAGTGTATATGTGATAATGTAGGAGGAGGAGGAGGAAGGATAAAAGGAGGAAGAGAAGAGGATGGAGGATGAGGTGGAAGGATAAAAGGAGGAAGAGAAGAGGATGGAGGATGAGGTGGAAGGATAAAAGGAGGAAGAGAAGAGGATGGAGGATGAGAAACAAGAACAAGTTGAGGAGGAGTGGAAGGAAGAGGTGGTGGAAGGAGTGGTGACAGTGGGGGCGTTGGTAATGGTGGGAGAAGTACAACAGTGCCACTATCACCATCATCACCATCATCATCATCATCATCATCGTCATCACCAGAAAGAATACTTGTAGAAGAGGTAGTGTGGTAGTGCTGGTAGAGAGAGTACACCCAAAAGAGGTGTAAGTGTGGTAGTGGTGGTGATCAATACAAGCGTGTGAGGTTAGGTCTGTCAGTGTGGTGGAGGGGAGAGGAGGCAGGTGCGGGGGAGGGACGGGGAGGTTCTACTGTACTCTATGTTACACCTGTACTTTTGATTCACGCTTAGATCACAGGTTAGGTCAGTTCAGGTCAAGTTAGGAGGCACTATGACATAATTAGTGGTCACATCATTGAAGCTACGACCACTCCTTAATCTTCCATATGGTTACAGTCCCTCAAACAGAACAGAGTCGTCGTCTCACACACACACACACACACACACACACACACACACACACACACACACACACACCCACACACACACACACACACACCAATAACTTGTAATAAACCAGTGTATTCACTCCCAGTAAATACTACTTCTTGCACTGTCACTATGTTGAAATGCACTGTAGTTTGAGCTTTTCCCCATCTAGTTATTATATATCTTATCTGTGTCACTTATGTTACTTGTATATTATTTGTAATTCGAAACCCATTCCCCAAATATGTAACTGTATATTTTCAGCCTTCTGGCTGCCAAGCTCTTTCAATAAACCGTTAATTTTTATTATTATTATTATTATTATTATTATTATTATTATTAGGCGTCTCAGGAGGAAGTGTGGCGTGATCCTCGCTGGTCGTCTAGGGACATGTACCGCCCTTGGCCCCAGCTGCTGTTAGTGACACCGGCCCTCTGAGGATTAGCCCTGGGATACTCACACCTCCCTGGCACATGATGGATGGCTACTCTTACCTGCCCCTCCCTCTGTGTCCCTCTCTAGGTACCCCTCACCAGTGCCCCTCTCTAGGTCCCCCTCATCTGTGTCCCTCTCTAGGTCCCCCTCACCTGTGTCCCTCTCTAGGTCCCTCTCATGTCTCGCTCTGACGATTTTTTTTATTTTTTTGTCCTCTCTCTCTCTCCTTCATTACTCTTTATTATCTTTGTATCGCGCTCTCTCACCAAGACCCCTTCTACCCTTTCTTCCCACATTTCTTCCTCCCTTTCATCACCTTCCTCTCTCCTTCCCTCTGCCTCCCTCCTTCTTCCCTTTCCTGGCCTCTATTCTCTCTCCCTCATCTTCCTCTTCTTTTCCTCTCTACTTTTCTTCCCTTTCAATAAGCTTCCCTTCCCCTTTCCTCCTCCCTCTCATCAACCCGACCTCACCTCTTCCCTTTACCTCTCACCAACCCCTTCCCTTCACTTCCTCTCCCTCTCACCAACCCCTCCCTCCCTCCCTCTCCCCGCGCCCAAACACTCACCCTTTCTCACGGATGGAGTGAAGATGGTGATTGGACAAGCGGCGTGGATCACCCTTTGAGTCAACAGCCACGGCATCCAGCTCGTCGAAGGAGGGGACGACGAACACATCTCTCAGTACTAGAGGCTTGGCTCGAACTCCTCCTCCTCCTCCTCCTGGTCCTCCTCCTCCTCCGGTACCAAGACCTGTTCCTCCATTACCAACGCCTACGAAGTTTCCTGTAAGAAGAAGAAGAATGAATGTTTTATTTTAGTGTAGTTGACCTCCTCCTCCTCCTCTTCCTGGTTCTCTTCCTTGGCCCAACTCTACGACGCCGAAGTTTCCTGTGAGAAAAAGAAGAGACAGAAGAAGAAGAAGAAGTAGTATTATGTCTTCGTGTGCTGACTTAATGCTTCTTCTTCTTCTTCTTCTTCAGCTACACCAACACCCTGACTCTTACGGCGACTGAGACACACACACACAATAATAATAATAATAATAATAATAATAATTAATAATAATAATAATAATAATAATAATAATAATAATAATAATAATAATAATAATAATAATACTTACCTGACGGATTGATGACCTAACATGACTTTCAATGACCCTATGACCTGACATGAACCTTACCTGATATGCCAATGACCTGTAGTGACTCATAATGACCTTACCTGACAGACTGATGACCTGTAGTGACTCACAATGACCTGATATGACCTTGCCTGACAGATTGATGACCTATAGTAGCTCATAATGACCTAATGACCTGGAATTACACCACCTGACGGACAAATGACCTGTAGTGACTCATAATGATCTGATATGACCTTACCTAACGGACCAATGACCTGTAGTGACTCATAATGACCTGCAATGACCTTACCTGACGAATTGATGACCTGTAGTGACTCATAATGACCTGCAATGACCTTACCTGACGAATTGATGACCTGTAGTGACTCATAATGATCTGACATGACCTTACCTGACGGACTAATGACCTGTAGTGACTCATACTGTTCTTACATGACCCTGCCTGACGGATTACTGACCTGTAGTAACTCACAATGACCTGGGAAGGCGTACCTGAGGAGGCAGAGTCGTGTTGGACGGCGACGGGCGGGGGCAGGTGTAGCGGGAAGGTCCTCCAGTGATAGAGCACATCTTCCGCCACCTGCAGATAAAGACACCAGACCTTAGTGACCTCATGTGACCTCTACGTGAGCTTATATGACCTCTATGTGAAGTTAATGACCTCTACATGATCTTAGTGACCGCATGTGACCTCTACGTGAGCTTATATGACCTCTATGTGAAGTTAATGACCTCTACATGACCTTAGTAACCTCATGTGACCTCTAAATGACCTTATTGACTTTTATGTGACCTTATTGACCTCTGACGCCAGAACTTTTGACCCTTGTTACCTTAACCTCTGACCCCCAAGGATCAATAAGGATCTTTCTTTGTCAACCAAGGGGGGTGAGGTGAGAGCCAGCTTCAGTTACCCTCAGGAAGCAATTTGTCTACGGGAGGACAGACGGAAGGATAGACGGAAGGATAGACGGAAGGAAGGAGAGAAAGATGGAGGGAGGGATGGAGGGATGGATGGAGGGAGGGTGGAAGAAAGGGAGGGGAAGGTTTGATGGAAGAGAGGAAATGAAAGAGGGAGGGAAGAAGGGGAGGAAGATATCAGCCAGACAAAGGGTATACAGGACGTGTGGCGCCCATAAGCTGTGTGATGTAACCCTCCACCCTCATCCTCCACCCTCATCCTCCACCCTCATCCTCCTCCACCAAGCATATCGACCCCGGCCACCTCCACCCATTACTTCCACCCATCACTCTCAAGGATTTATAACCACCCACCCACCCACCCACCCACCCACCCACCACACACACACACACACACACACACACACATATACACATCTGAAACGACAACATCTCCAACGAACGATGACAGTGAACAGCAGCAGCCGCCACCCGCCTGAATGGTCGATAACCCGCGAGAGTCGTGTGTGTGTGTGTGTGTGTGTGTGGTCGCAGCCATACACCACAACAGCCTGCCACTCTCGACCCAAATTAACCCAATCTATTCCCGAAATGAACCCAAACGAACCCAAATTAGCCCCATTAACCATCCCACTTCAGCGTTAACCATCCCATTTCAGCGTTAACCATCCCCTCTAGGCGTTAACGCGATATTAACCACCAGCCTGTCCCCCATAACGTAGAGATTCTTAAAGGTTAGGTTGGTTAGGTTAGGTTAGGTTGGTTATAATCTTCAGGTGAAATAAACTGGGGTGTTTAATCTTCAATCAATCTTTTGTGTCTTAAGTTAAATCCACGAAATGAACCTTAATCTAACTCCCTCAGACACTAACCTAACCTAACCAAAAGCTAACCTAACCTTACCAAACGCTAACCTAACCTACAACGTCTTAACTATTCCACAAGTCTATATTTCCTTCCATTAACTGCAGATGCGACAATGCATTTAAATGGCTTCAATTACACCAGGACATCCAGTTAATGGCCGCCAAAATGGCTGCCAATTTGCACCAGAGACTCAACCTAACCTAACCTAACCTAACCCAATAATCATAAAAAATCCAACTTAACAGAGTATAAATCGATGCGTTCTTGTCATAAATCCTTTCAGAATCCAGGGTCTCGAGTTCAGGTAATCCGGATTCACCAAAAACAAACACAAACACACAGCCTCAACTTAAATCCCACTTATAGAAAAGAGACCTCTAACCTTATCTTGACATCTGACCTTATCTTGATATTTGACCTCTGACCTTATCTTGACCTCTGACCTAATCTTGGACCTGATAACAGATTCTCAAAGAACCTTACGTGATTTTTTCCTCTTAACTGGAGATAAGAGAATGTATTTGATGGTCTCGAGCTGAAGATTAAACTTATGTGGGGGAATATGATGTGAGAAGGAGGGAAATGAGAGAGGAGATAGTGAAGGTGGTGAGAGAGAAGGAGGAAGAAGGGGTAATGAAGGAAAAGAGGAACAATTGGAGGAGGAGGAGTAGGAAGGAAAATGATAATAGCGGATAAATCAAGACACTGATAATAGCGCGCACACACACACACACACACACACAGCTGCTGTCGAGAGTTACTACCACTCTCTATCATCCATGAATCTATCTCGCCTCCTTTTAAGACTTTCCAGCGTTCCAGCACTTACTACAAAGTTGCTAAGCTTGTTCCACTCGTCCACCACCCTATTTGTGAACCAGTTCCTTCCCATCTCCCTCCTAAATCGACACAAACAAACAAACAAACAGACAGACAGAGACAGAGCAGACAGACAGACAGACAGACAGACAGAGAGAGAGAGAGAGAGAGAGAGAGAGAGAGAGAGAGAGAGAGAGACAGACCTACCTGCTTGATCTGGTCGAGGAGGGCGGCTGTATCAGGCGGGAGACCCTCTGTGTTGACCTCAAAGCTCAGCTGTTCCCGCTGTAGAGGAGAAAAGGTTTTATAAGTTTAACAAATATATTGATAAAACTTGTAGTAGAGTTTGCCTATTGTGAGTAATTCAGTGAGGTCTTGACACTGAGGGTGGCATCACTGTTCACCGCCACGCAGGACAGAGGTTCATACACAAAGAAATACATCATATTCATTAACAGTATATATATATGGACACGTGTTGTTGATGATGATGATGATGATGATGATGATGATGATGATGATGATGATGATGGTGGTGATGATGATGATAATGATGGTGGTGATGATGATGATGATGATGATGATGATGATGATGATGGTGGTGGATGATGATGATGATGATGATGATGGTGGTGATGATGATGATGATGGGGTGGTGATGATGATAATGATGGTGGTGATATTAATACACAGACGTAAACAAACACAGGAACAAACATATATATCCTCCTTCGTTCTTCCTCCTTCTTTTTTTCCTTCTATTCTCTTTCCTTCTCTACTTATCCTCATCCCTCCTTCCCCTCCCTAAAGGGTGACTTACCACTCCGTCCCTTCACCCTCCCTCCTCCTTCCTCCTCCTCCTCCCCCTCCTCCTCCTCCTCCCCCACCTCACCTGCACAGGTTGAGTAACGCTACACTGACTTTTATTAATTTGTTTTATTTGTTTATTTGTCAATATTTTTTCCTAGGTTGTGTCTGACAGCTGGTTCTCTCACACACATATATACATACACAAACACATATACAGTCATACATACACAAACACATATACAGTCATACATACACACACACATATAGTCATACATACACAAACACATATACAGTCATACATACACAAACACATATACAGTCATACATACACAAACACATATACAGTCATACATACACACACACATATACAGTCATACATACACAAACACATATACAGTCATACATACACACACACATATACAGTCATACATACACAAACATTAAACACAAACGTCTCGTGGGGAGCGGAAACAAACCACGATGGACGTCACCAACAAGGCGAGGATTCTGGACGTCACCCTCCACTGTCCCACCTGAGGCAAGACAGGTGATCACAGTCGCTGACCTGACCTGACCTGACCTGACCCATCAGACGCCTGGCTTATTACAGAACATGATTTAATACTGTCCAAGACTCGAAGGCGGTGTTGGGGGGCCGTGGGGTGTGGTGTTGGGGTGGCCGGGGTGTGGTGTTGGGGTGGCCGGGGTGGTGTTGGGGTGGCCGGGGTGTGGTGTTGGGGTGGCTGGGGTGGTGTTGGGGTGGCCGATTTAATACTGTCCAAGACTCGAAGGCGGTGTTGGGGTGGCCGGGGTGTGGTGTTGGGGTGACCGGGGTGTGGTGTTGGGGGTAGGTGTGGTGTTGGGGTGGCTGGGGTGTGTGTGTTGGGGTGGCTGGGGTGTGGGTGTTGGGGGTACGGGTGTGGTGTTGGGGTCGAGTGTCAAGAGCCGAGGAAAGAATTGGTGTTGGTTACAGTAAGTCAGGTTAAGGTGGGGTGGGTGGGGTGTGGAGGGTGGGTGGGGTGGGGTGGGTGTGTTGTGGTGTGTGTGGGTGGGTGGATGTGTTGTGGTGTGTGTGTGGGGTGTGGTGGGTGGGTAGGTGGGTGGGGTGTGGTGTGTGTGGGGTGGGTGGGGTGGGTGGGTGGGTGGGTGTGTTGTGTGTGGGGTGGGTGGGTGTGGTGGGTGGGGGTGGGTGGGTGTGTGGTGTGTGTGGGTGGGTGGGTGTGTTGTGGTGTGTGGGTGGTGGGGTGTGGGTGTGTGTGTGGTGTGTGTGTGGGGTGGGTGTGGGTGGGTGTGGGTGGGGGGTAGGTTTGGTTGAGTTTGGTTAGTACTGGGGGCCATTGGAATCAATCAATCACCACCATCAACTATTCATCACTACCACCACCACTACTACCACCATCCACCATCCATCACCACTGCCACCACCACCACTCACTACCACCACCACTACTACCACCATCCTCCACCCATCACCACTGCCACCACCCACCCCACCACCACTACTACCACCATCCACCACCCACCACTGCCACCACCCATCACCACTACCACCACCACTACTACCACCATCTCCACCCACTACCACCACCACCACCTCACCACCACTACTACCACCATCCACCATCCATCACCACTCACCACCACCTCTACCACCACCACTACTACCACCATCCACCATCCATCACCACCACCACCATCGCTTAATGGTTATTCTGGCACCATAAAGGTTATATTGCCATGATAATATTTACCTGAGCTAAAGGCCCAGGTATTGCCCCCACTAATTATCTTCACCACCTGGCCACACTGTTAATGTTTCATCCACTTATCCACACACGGCTGCCAGGTCTGTGTCAACACGATCACGCACACACAATCCACCTGTATACACACACACACATATTAGCGCACACATACACCCAGACATGCACACACACACACAAAACACTCAAATATACACACACACACACAACAGCCGTAATCTAATGTAACTCACTCACTCACTCACGCACCACCACCACGCACTCACCACGCACTCACCACCACGCACCACTCACGCACTCACTCACCACTCACCACGCACCCACTACGCACTCACCACCACGCACTCACTCACCACGCACCACCACGCACCCACGCACTCACCACCACTCACCACGCACTCACCACCACCACTAACTACCTACCCAATATGTACTCCACTCACGCACTCACTACCACTCACCATTTGTCTCACTCACGCACCACTCACTCACTCACCACTCTGCTTGTTGTTGTAATTTATCTTTATATATAAATTACTTATTAAAATACAGTTATTGAATAAAAATTATACATTCCAGTCACCCACGGATCAACCCATTCACCCACGGATCAACCCATTCACCCACGGATCAACCATTCACCCACGAAAACCATTCACCAGATCAACCCATTCACCCACGGATCAACCCATTCACCCACGGATCAACCTATCACCAGGATCAACCCATTCACCCACGGATCAACCCATTCACCCACGGATCAACCCATTCACCCACGGATCAACCCATTTACCCACGGATCAACCCATTCACCACGGATCAACCCATTCACCCTCGGATCAACCCATTCACCCACGGATCAACCCATTCACCCACGGATCAACCCATTCACCCACGGATCAACCCATTCTCCCACGGATCAACCCATTCACCCACGGATCAACCCATTCACCCTCGGATCAACCCATTCACCCTCGGATCAACCCATTCACCCACGGATCAACCCATTCACCCACGGATCAACCCATTCACCCACGGATCAACCCATTCACCCACGGATCAACCCATTCACCCACGGATCAACCCATTCACCCACGGATCAACCCATTCACCCACGGATCAACCTATCTACCCACGGATCAACCCATTCACCACGGATCAACCCATTCACCACGGATCAACCCATTCACCCACGGATCACCATTCACCCAGGATCAACCCATTCACCTCGGATCAACCCATTCACCCACGATCAACCCATTCACCCACGGATCAACCCATTCACCCACGGATCAACCCATTCACCCACGGATCAACCCATTCACCCACGGATCAACCCATTCACCTCGGATCAACCCATTCACCCACGGATCAACCCATTCACCCACGGATCAACCCATTCACCCACGGATCAACCCATTCACCACGGATCAACCCATTCACCCTCGATCAACCCATTCACCCACGGATCAACCCATTCACCCACGGATCAAGCCCATTCACCCACGGATCAACCCATTCACCCACGGATCAACCCATCTACCCACGGATCAACCCATTCACCCACGGATCAACCCATTCACCCACGGATCAACCCATTCTCCCAGGTGACCTACTGCCGCGGTTGGGACCAGTCTTTCGCTTTCCACCCCGCGTGAGACAGTGGTTTTCAGGATCCTGTGATGACGCCTCAGTAGCGGTGAAGGTGGCGGTGAAGGTGGTGGGGGCGGGGGCGGGGTTTGTTGAGGATGACGTCAATGGTGGTGGTGGTGGATGGCGCCTGGAAGGGTGTCGGTGGCGGTGTGGCTAACGTCTCTTCGGCGGCGGTGGCGGGAGGGTGCAGGCCAGGCAGAAGCAGAGCCACCACTTGCTGGCCGTCAGCTGAGAGCAGCGTGTGTG
Source organism: Homarus americanus (assembly GCF_018991925.1). Lineage (NCBI taxonomy): Eukaryota > Metazoa > Arthropoda > Malacostraca > Decapoda > Nephropidae > Homarus > Homarus americanus. The sequence continues at coordinate 197,840 of NW_024720513.1, forward strand.
AATATCGATGTTGTCCTTCGTGATGTTGGTCAACCTCCTCCTGCTCCCCCTCCTGCTCCTGCTCCTGCTCCTGCTCACTACACGACATCTGCTATTGACGTTTCTACTGTTGTTACTGTTCCTTTCTAAATTACTGCTACTGTTATTGATGCTATATTCTGTTGTTATCTCTCTCTCTCTCACACACAGGGGGGGTATGAGATATGCGGGTGACAGGCCAGCAAGATAAGATAGGGGGGGTGGTGATCTGTGGGGAGGGTAGATGTGACACTTTTTGTTTACCCTAATGAAACATCTTCCATCCCTCCTCTCCCTCGCCCCCCACGTTAAGGGAGTTGGTAGATGAGACAGACACCAACTTCAGGGTCTTATGAGGTAACGTATGAGTTATGGTCTCTTATAAGCGCCCGTGTTTGCCTGCGTCCTCACCTAACCTAACCCTTGACCTGACCTAACCTAACCTAACCTAACCCTTGACCTACCTAACCTAATCCTAACCTGACCTAACCTAACCTCAACCTGACCTAACCTGACCTAACCTAACCTAATCCTTAACCTGACCTAACCTAACCTTAACCCAACCTAACCCTAAACCTGACCTAACCCTTAACCTAACCTAACCTAACCTCTTAACCTGACCTGACCCAACCCAACCCTTGACCTGACCTAACCTGACCCAACCTAACCTAACCTAATCCTTAACCTGACCTAACCTAACCCTAAACCTGACCTTAACCCCTAACCTAACCTAACCCTTAACCTGACCTAACCTAACCCTTAACCTGACCCAACCTAACCCTTAACCTGACCTAACCTAATCTAACTAACCCAACCTAACCCAAACCTGTCCTATACTAACGTAACCTAATCCCAACCTACCCAAACTTCATCTAAGAACAGACACAGTTAAGATACACACAGACGAGTACACACACAGACGAGTACACACACAGACGAGTACACACACAGACGAGTACACACACAGACGAGTACAGACACAGGCGAGCACACACAGGCGAGTACACACACAGACGAGTACAGACACAGACGAGTACAGACACAGACGAGTACACACACAGACGAGTACACACACAGACGAGTACACACACAGACGAGTACAGACACAGACGAGTACACACACAGACGAGTACACACAGACGAGTACACACACAGACGAGCAGACACAGACGAGTACACACACAGACGAGTACACACAGACGAGTACACACAGACGAGTACACACACAGACGAGTACACACACAGACGAGTACAAACACAGACGAGTACACACACAGACGAGTACACACACAGACGAGAGTACACACACACAGACGAGTACAGACACAGGCGAGTACACACAGGCGAGTACACACACAGACGAGTACACACACAGACGAGTACACACACAGACGAGTACACACACAGGCGAGTACACACACAGGCACGTGCGACCACCCACAGAGATAAAAAGGCCTCCAGCCTCATTTGAATAATTGGCGTCGTCAATATCTCCCGGAGGAGTTGGCCCCTGAGTTACCTCCCTGACCAGCCCTCACCCGCCCTCACCCTCCTGACCAGCCCTCACCCGCCCTCACCTCCCCTCACCAGCCCCCACTCTCCCTCACCAGCCCCACCTCCCACAGCCCCCTCACAGCCCCCACCCTCCCTCACCAGCCCCCACCTCCCTCACCAGCCCCCACACCTCCCTCACCAGCCCCCACCCTCCCTCACCAGCCCCTATACCCCCCTGTATGGCGTGTTACCTGAGTAAAATATTCATTTTGGAGGAAGACCAAGAGAGTGAGGGGTTCCTGCTGTTGCCTGAGTGTTCCCTGTTCCTTGTTCCTTGTTTCGTGTTCCCTGCCGCTACCTGAGTGTTCCTTGTTCCTTGTTCCCTGCTGCTACCTGAGTGTTCCTTGTTCCTGCCCCCGTGTTCCCCGTTGACACTGGATCAACAGGTGAATTCAATTAAGGTAACCCGAGCCAGGTGAAATAAACTGAGGTGTCTAATACGATAAAATAAGGCTCATAACCAGGTGAAATTCAGGTGCCAAATCAAGTGAAATAAGCTGCGATCAGGTGAAATAAGCTGGGATGAGGTGAAATAAGCTGGGATGAGGTGAAATAAGCTGGGTGAGGTGAAATAAGCTGCGATGAGGTGAAATAAGCTGGGATGAGGTGAAATAAGCTGGGATGAGGTGAAATAAGCTGGGATGAGGAAATAAGCTGGGAATGAAATAAGCTGGGATGAGGTGAAATAAGCTGCGATGAGGTGAAATAAGCTGCGATCAGGTGAAATAAGCTGCGATCAGGTAAAAAGCTGCGATCAGGTGAAAGAAGCTGGGATGAGGTGAAATAAGCTGGGATGAGGTGAAATAAGCTGCGATGAGGTGAAATAAGCTGGGATGAGGTGAAATAAGCTGGGATGAGGTGAAATAAGCTGGGATGAGGTGAAATAAGCGGATGAGGTAGTGTGGGATGAAGTGAAATAGCTGGGATGAGGTGAAATAAGCTGCGACAGGTGAAATAAGCTGCGATCAGGTGAAATATGCTGGGATGAGGTGAAATAAGCTGCGATCAGGTGAAATAAGCTGGGATGAGGTGAAATAAGCTGAGGGTGGGTAATCTTCAGGTGACCCGCGTCCACGTGTACCCTGACCAACCACCGTCTACATTTCACTCCGGTTCATCAGGTTTAACACACACACACACACACACACACACACACACACACACACACACACACACACACACACACACACACACCAACCTTAGTTTTTTGAGGTCACGTGTTGTTGACCCTTATTTAGAGGTCATCCAAAGGTCATAATGTTATAGGTCATACAAGTATCTATCTATCTATCTATCTATCTATTACGTATACCCAGTGTGGCACCATGACCCCGCTACTCCGAACCATGAGACGCCATGACACAAGGGGCAATAATGTCACAATAACGGGGCGCCACCACGACTCCAGTAACACACCTGCGTTATTGGGGTCTGCCTGTGCTCACTCACTCGCTACCTGGTACAAATGTCGTTCGTAATATTAATCCGACCAAGAGGCGGATTCTTTCTTGAAATAAGAGTCGTTCGTGAGAGAGAGAGAGAGAGAGAGAGATAATCAATATGTAGGTCACAGTTGCAGACTCCCGGTCGGCTGGTGCCACTTGTTCTTGTTCTTCCTTCTTGTTTCTGTTCTTGTTCTTCCTGTTCTTGTTCTTCCTGTTCTTATTCTTCTTGCTCTCCTCCCACCCTCCCTCTTCCTCACCAAACTCACCAATAATGACTCTAGGATCTAATTTCCTTCAAATATCCTAAACGGGGAGAGCACCCCCCTTTCTCTCTCTCTCTCTCTCTCCCTCTTCTCTCACCTCCCTATTACTTCCTCTCCCTCTCTCCCTTCCTCCCTCCCTCCCTCCAGGTCACCAGGAGAGAGTAAGCTGAGGACGTCACCACGCCTCACTTCCGTCAAAATTTGTCCCAATTACATACGAGGGAGATAGTGATGGGCTCCCTCCCTCCCTCCTTACCTCCCTCCCTCCCTCCTTACCTCCCTCCCTCCCTCCTTTACCTCCCTCCCTCCTTCCCTCCTTTACCTCCCTCCTTACCTCCTCCCCTCACTACCTCCCTCCTTCCCTCCTTTACCTCCTCCCTTACCTCCCTCCTTCCCTCCTTACCCTCCCTCCCTCCCTCCTTACCTCCCTCCCTCCCTCAATTACCTCCCTCCCTCCCTCCCTCCTTTACCTCCCTCACTACCTCCCTCCTTCACCTCCCTCCTCCTCCCTCCTTTACCTCCCTCCTTCCCTCCTTTACCTCCCTCACTACTCAATTACTCACAATACCTGGAATCTGCTCTTGTCAACTGGTGTCAATCCGTCCTCGTCAACTGTCAACCCCGTCAATCCCAGGTTGACAGTGGGAGGTGGGAGGATTAGTGGAACTCCCCTCAATGTTTAAATAGCTCCCCACCCCCGTCAACCTCATCAACCCCGTCAATTGGGGAGACAAATAGAATAATGGTCCCCTCCCTCCATAACTCACCCACCCTCCCCACCTCCCTCAACCTCCCTCCCTTCCCCAACTCCTCTCTCTCCGCCCCCTCCCTCCCCCGTCAACACACACATATCTCCACTGAAATTCCATAAGCCTCCAAGACGTTCACCAGAGAGAGAGAGAGTCTGCCTCTCTCCTGGACCAAGTTCACATCTTTAACACAGGCCGCCCCTGTCCTCCTACACACACACACACACACACACACACACACACACACACACACACACACACACACACACTCCAACCCATCACAATGTTAGTTCTCCTTCCTTCCCACCTCCACCTATCCCTTCACCCTCCACCTATCCCTTCACCTCCACCTATCCCTTCACCCTCCACCTATCTCCTACCCTCCACCTATCCCTTCACCCTCCACCTATCTCTCCTACCTCCACCATCCCTTCACCCTCCACCTATCCTTCACCTCCACCTATCCCTTCCTCCACCCATCCTTCACCCTCCACCTATCCCTTCACCCTCCACCCATCCCTCCTACCCTCCACCTATCCCTTCACCCTCCTCTGGTCCTCCAAATTTCATCATCCCGAGGCTAACTCAACACCTACAGTAGTCGCCTCCCACTGTCTCTTCCACCTCCCTCCACATCACTCCACCCTCCCTCCACATCACTCCACCCTCCCTCCACATCACTCCACCCTCTCTCCACATCACACCACCCTCCCTCCACATCACTCCACCCTCCCTCCACATCACCCACCCTCCTCCACATACCTCCTCGTCTTCCACGCCTCCAGTCTTGTCCTCCATAATTCACCAGCCGCTGCTCCTGGTGTATGAGGCTTTAGTTTACTTTGTTATTATCATGTGGTGTTCCAAGTGTCCTCCACCACCCCTACCTGCTCCTCCACCACCCCCTACCTGCCCTCCACCACCCCCTACCTGCTCCTCCACCACCCCCTACCTGCTCCCTCCACCACCCCCTACCTGCTCCTCCACCACCCCTACCTGCCTCCACCACCCCTACCTGCTCCCTCCACCACCCCTACTCGTTCTCCACCACCCCCTACCTGCCCTCCACCACCCCCTCCCTGCTCCTCCACCACCCCTCCCCTGCTCCTCCACCACCCCCTCCCTGCTCCTCCACCACCCCTACCTGCTCCTCCACCACACCCCTACCTGCTCCTTCACCACCCCCTACCTGCTCCCTCCACCACCCCCTCCTGCTCCTTCACCACCCTCCTGCTCCCTCCACCACCCCCTACCTGCTCCTTCACCACCCCTCCCCTGCTCCTCCACCACCCTCCCTGCTCCTTCACCCCTCCCCTGCTCCTCCACCACCCCCTACCTGCTCCTCCCACCACCCCCTACCTGCCCTCCACCACCCCCTCCTGCTCCCCTACCCTCCCTCTCCCTCCCTCCACCCCCAACACTGATATTGATCTGCCTGTGTGTACTGCGCCCTGTTACACCCACACCACACTACACCCACTTCCTGAAACACTACACCCACCACACTACACACCCACACCACACACACTACACCACACTACACCCACCACACCCACCACACTACACCCACACCACACACACTACACCACACCACACACACTACACCACACCACACCCACCACACCCCACCTCTAGAAACATTACACTATCACACACACACAGGGGCAGTAAGTCAGCCAGGTGTCATTCTAGAGTTAATTGACGTCCACAGCCATGGGACGTACGACAATATGTGCTGTATATATTGGACGTCCGTACAGACACACACACATACATACAGACACACACACATACATACAGACATACATACATACATACATACATACATACATACAAATCATACATACATACATACATACATACATACATACATACATACAAATCATACATACATACATACATACATACATACATACATACATACATACATACATACATACTTTATTTTACTATGTATCTACAGTAGTTTACTCTCTCTCTCTCTCTCTCTCCTCTCTCTCTCTCTCTCTCTCCCACACACACAATGTTTCCCATTATGTCCTCTCAAGGGAGGGATCACAGGGCTGTATGACTGGCTGCTGCAGTCAAGTTCTCTCCTCCTCCTCCCTCCCTCCCTCCTCACGTCATCGCTCGGGACAGCGTCAATACTGAACTCTCTGCCAAATTAAGGTTGATTGGTCAATACCCTAACCCACCGTGACCCACCCAAGCCCTCCTTGACCCACCCTAGCCCTCCTTGACCCACCGTGACCTCCCGTGACCCACCCTAGCCAACTTGACCCACCGTAACCTAACTTGACCCACCTTTCCCTGACCACCCTAAACCTCAGCCCACCTTACCTTACCCAAGCTAACTCATCAACTACAGGTAAGGAAGAATTAACATCAACACAGGTAGTAATAATCTAACATTAGTGTCTTGTTAATAGTGGTGTTAATAACCAACATTAGTTATATATGGTGGATGTGTTGACTGTGGTGTTGTTGTTGTTGCTGTTGCTGTTACAGCATATTATTATTATTGTGTGTGTTGTGGCTGTTGCTGTGCTGCTATGGCTGTCTATTATTGCTGTCTAATGTTTGTTGTTGTTATTACTATATGTTGTTAGCTGTTATTATGTGTTTAAGTAGTATTATGCTAATGCTAATTTGCTGTTGTTTGGCTATTGGCTGTTTTGTGGTATATGTTGTTATTCTCTTCGTCCTCCCTCCTGACTGGCCCAGCTGACAGACTCTTCTGCCTGGCTCTGGGGGGAGGGGGTGTTGACAGCTGGTAGTATCCTCCTTCCAACACCTGGCCGCCTCCCTTCCAACACCTGGCCGCCTCCCCTTCCAACACCTGGCCGCCTCCTTCCAACACCTGGCCGCCTCCCTTCCACCACCTGACTAACCTACTATCCCACAATTCACCGACTGTATGTCTTATCCCAGTGAGTAGGAAGACGTTTAAACCTTCCACCCCACAGTACCCCCACTGTAGCTGTGATCAAGGGGCGTTACTGCCTGCCGGGGCGAAGCAAGATGGACGAGGTGGTGGAATACTGCTTCGACTGAACTGCCGTTTCCTCTCTTTCTCTCCCTGTTTCCCTCCCTCTCTCTCTCTGTTTACCTTCTTCTCTCCTTGTTTCCTCCCTTTTCTTCCTTCTCTCCCTGTTACCTCCCTTCCTCCCTCGTACCCTCCTGACCCTTGTGTACACCTTTCTCCTCCCTTCTGCTCTCCTCTTCCCTCCATCTCTATCTTTCTTTCTACCTTCTCTCTTCCTCCCTCCTTCCAGCTCCCCATTCTCAACCAACTTCATCTTCCATTCCTTCTCTTCCTTCCCTCTCCCTCGTTCCCTCTCCCTCCCCTCCCTCAGAAGGTAGTTTGGTTCCTTTAGGCAATATATCCCGACCCATCTGTCACACCAGCTGTCACTCTGAAGAGGAAGGAGAAGAGAGGAAGAGGAAGGAGGAGGAGGATGAAGGAGAGACAGGCAGAAAGAAGATGAGAGAACAGAATTGGGGATGAAGGAAAGGTAGAGTGGTGAAGGGAGAGGGAGGGAGGAAAGGAGGGAGAGAGAGGGAGGGTAGTAGAGGAAACAAGGAGGGAGGGATCACACACACACACACACACACACACACACACACACACACACACACACACACACACACACACACACACACACACACACACACACACAGCTTCCCTCCTCGAGCATTCCAGAGACCAATAGAGGATTTTGGGATCTTGGGAGAGGGAGGATGGTGGAAGAGGAGGAGAGAGTGATGAGGGAAAGGGGAGAGGGGAAGGGAAGGGGAGAGAATGATGGGGAAGGAGGTTAGAATGAAGAGGGGGAGGGAGGGAGGGGAGAGGGAGAATGATAGGAGAGCTTTTAAACTATATGATGTGTGTGTAGTGTTGCCGGGCTGCTGCATGCTTGTGGGGTGCCACACCAAGGGGCATAGGGAGGGGGGCAAGGGCAGGGGGCAAGGGGCCTAGGGAGAGGGGCAAGGGCTCAGGGAGGGGGGGCAGGGGCAGGGGAGGGGGCAGGCAGCGGGAGGGGGGGCAAGGCAGCGGGAGGGGGGCAGGCCTAGGGGGGGGGGCAAGGGGCAGCAGGAGGGGGGGCAAGGCCCAGGGAGGGGGGCAGGCATATGGAGGGGGCAAGGCCTAGGGAGGGGGGCAAGGGCCCAGGGGGCAAGCAGAGGGAGGGGGGAAGGGGCAGAGGGAGGGGGGCAGGGAGGGGCAAGAGGGAGGCAGGCGTAGGGGCCTAGGAGGGAGGGGCAAGGGGCATAGGAGGGGGGCAAGGGGCAGAGGGGGGGCAGAGGGAGGGGGCAAGGGCAGAGGGAGGGGGCAGGCCTAGGGGGCAAGGGTCATAGGGGGCAAGGGGCATAGGAGGGGCAAGCAGAGGGAGGGGCAAGGGGCAGGGAGGGGGGCAAGGGCATAGGAGGGGGGCAAGGGCATAGGAGGGGGGCAAGGGCATAGGAGGCAAGGGATAGGAGGGGAGGCAAGGAGGATAAAGGGGAGCTAGGGGCACTAGGGGAGCAAGAGGGGAGAAGGCAGAGGGCGTTTTGGCCATGTACCAAAATATATTATTGTCATGAGCCCTCATCATCTGTGTGTGTGTGGGTGTGTGTGTGTGTGTGTGTTCATAAAAAGAGAGTATAGAGCCACAGGAACCAGTGATAATGTTACCGTTCTGAGAAAAATCACACAGGTCCCCCTCTCCCAGACAGGCCAGCCACCCGACCTAACACAACACAACACAACACAACACAACACAACACCTTGGAAAACACAATAATTCACCTCATGTATTTCTGATATAACACACACACACACACACACACACACACACACACACGAGGCTAAGGACGGTGAAGGACGTCTCGTTCGAACTTAACGAGCGAGGCGCCATCATGAAGGAACCTCTGTTGGGGGGAGGGAGGATGTACAGGAGGAAGAGAGGGAGAGGTGAGGAATCAGGAACAGAAAGAGGAGGAGGAGGAAGTGGGAGAAGGAGAGAAGGAGGAGAAGGGGAAGAGGTCTCCAAAAGTTAACCCTTTGAACTGAAACAGTTTATTTAGCGTCAACAACACAGATACAGAGTGGATAATAATAACAATATTAACATGGCTGAGAACCTGAGCTGCACCTGATATATACTATACATTTATCTCAAGGAAGTATTATGTAACATTTAGTATCATCTGGAATAGTACAATAGCATGGTGGTAATAAGAACATGTTACCACGGTTATCACTTCAATATTTATTTATTTTATTTACTTATTTATTATTAGTTTCTCACGTTATTCTATCTATCTATCTACTATCTGTCAATCTACCAGTCATACAGTCAGCCTTGAAAACAGTTTAAGCATTCATCAAGCCAACCATTCACACATCCTCCCAGTCAACCAGTTTTAACTCACAGTCACTCGCTCGGCCAGTCATCAACCACGACACACACACACGCAGCCAGTCAGTCAGTCAGCCAGCCAGGGAGGTACTGAACCAGTCACTGAGGCACCTGGAACACTGCCAACTACCACCACTACCAACTACCACTACCACCACCGAGCTGACGGGTAATGGTGGTGGTGAAAATAATAATAATAATAATAATAATAATAATAATTCCTGGCGCACCTTTGCCACTTGGAAGGTCAACAAGATCAGTCAGGTCAATCAAGGCTGGAGTTGTACCCTAGAACACTGCTCTAATGGGCCCCGTGCAGAGGGCCCAGATTCTTATGGTTAGGTTAGGTTGAAGAACTATGAAGACTGGGACCTTTCTGTATACCTCCCCTCTTCCTCCTCCCGGCCCATGGGGACTCTCACGTCTCTTAACACCCACTAAAAGTTCAGTTTTACTAGCTTACACGACTCTCCTCCTCCCCCTTCCTCCCCATCCACGTTCCCCCCACTCTTCCCCTCCTCCTCCCCATCCACGTTCCTCTCCCCCTCTCTTTCCCCTCCTCCTCCCCATCCACGCTCCCCACTCTTTCCCTCCCTCCTCCCCATCCGTTCCTCCTCCCCTCTCCCCAGGCCCCAGTATTTTCCCCAGGATGAACTAAACACTGGCCACGTCCTCTAACTTCCTCACTTAATTTAACTTCAAGACTTAAATGTTTAACTTGAGGTTCATAATTACACCGCTGGAGGGTTTAAGTCATCAAGTTATAAGAACATACGGAGTTTGCAATAGGACCGGTTAACCTGTGCATGGCAGCTCCTGTCGAGCTACTACCACTCTCTATCATCCATGAATCGATCTTGCCTCCTTTTGAAACTTTCCAGAGTTCCCGCACTTACTACAAAGTTGCTAAGCTTGTTCCACTCGTCCACCACCCTATTTGTGAACCAGTTCCTTCCTATCTCCCTCCTAAACCTAAACTTATCCAACTTAAATCCGTTGCTCCGAGTCCTATCCTGCTCGGATATTATAAGAACTTTATCTATCACCTTTATTGATTCCTTTCACCCACTTAAATACTTCTATCATATCTCCCGCACTCTTCGTCTTTCTAGGGAATGCAAGTTTAGTTTCTTTAACCTATCCTGATATGGAAGGTTTCTAAGTCCCGGAATCACTTTCGTCATTCTTCGCTGCACCGACTCTAGTGAATTGATATCCATTCTATAATAAGGGCACCAGAACTGAACCGCATAATCGAGGTGCGACCTGACTAGCGCAAGATATCGTTGCAACAAGATCTCTGCACTCTATACTTACACTTCTAGATATAAAACCCAATACTCTGTTTGCCTTATTTCGAACATTAACGCACTGTTTTCTAGGCCGTAGGTCCGGGCTTACAAGTACCCTAGGTCTCTTTCTCAAGTCGACTTCTAGGTTGATGTTGTTAAGGCTGTATACATTGACAGTATTTGTTCTTCCAATATAAAGTACGGCTGCACTTGCTGGTGTTGAATTTCATTTGCCATTTTTCAGACCACTCCTGCGGTTTATTTAGATCCTCCTGTAATGTATCCTGCCCTGAATTAATCTGCCGCCCTATTTTGGTGTCATCCGCAAACTTGCTTATGCTGATCCCAGTATCTAGATCGTTTGTAGATTATGAACAAAAGTGGGCCCAGTACTGACCCCTGGGGAACCCCACTGGTTACACGACCCCACTCAGATTTAACACCATCTACGCTGACCCTCTGCGTTCTATCAGTAAGCCATGATTTTTATCCAATTTAAAACTTTCCCCTCGATACCATGAGCCTTAACTTTTCTCAGAAGCCTCTGATGCGGCACTCTGTCAAACGCTTTGCTAAAGTCTAAGTAAATAACATCGTAATTTCCGTCATTATCTACTACCTCGAAGACTTTCCTAAAAGGGTTTATCAAGGGTTTAAGTCATCAAGTCATCGAGGCTCGGCAGACACAGCATATGAATACAGCAAACAGCAGACAATTAAGGCAGACAGCAAGATTACAGCAGACGAGACACCAGACGGGGCAGCACGGTTCCTTCCCTCCCTTGGCCAAGTTGCACCCCCCCCCAAGCTCAAACACAACCCCTTGCCCCCCTTCCTCCCTCATCTTTCACCTCCCTGCCCCCCCTTCCTCCCCTCATCTTTCACCTCCTGCCCCCTTCCTCCCCTCATCTTTCACCTCCCTGCCCCTTCCTCCCCTCATCTCTCCCTGCCCCCCTCCCCCATCTTTCACCTCCTGCCCTCTCTCATCTTTCACCTCCCTGCCCCCTTCCTCCCCTCATCTTTCACCTCCCCCCCCTTCCTCCCCTCATCTTCACCTACCTGCCCTCCCTTCCACCCCTACCTCCCTACCCCTACCTCTCCCTCCTCCCCGGGATGGGTCAGGTGAAAGTGATGAGTCACGCCCCCCCTAGACCACACATATATTGGGTCACTCCCTTTAAGGTCTAACTAGGTCAAAAGGTGACCTCTCTCTCACTTAATTGTCTGGCTCGGCTGTGAGATGCTGTATGGTGCTGGAACAGTCTGCCACGTACTGTGTGTGTGTGTACTTGCCTGCTTCCGTGTTTGCGTGCCTTCAGCCATCCATCATCACAACTCACCTACGACCACGACCTACCACCATCCACCATCACCACCTACCACCATTACACTACCTACCACCATCCACCACCATCCACCACCATCCACCACTACACCTACCACCATCCAACGCTACACCCTCTACTACCACCACCACCTACCACCATCTCAGTGCCATGGTAAAGTAGATCGATAACAGACAGACAGACAGACAGACAGACCACACCATAAATAACACCATACTCTACACTGTGATTAATGGCGCACTGTACAACCACATTAAAGTAAATTATAAGTGTTGTAAAAGTTAACCTCCACTTAACACTTACCCTCGTGGGGGGGGTTAAGTGTGACGTGTTAATCTAGTTACTTAATATAAATAGACCTCTTAAATATACAGTATTAAGTTATTATGTACTTAGTAACTTGTGATGACTTAATAGAAATGCAACAATAACTTAACAAATACAATAATAACTTAACAAATACAATAATAACTTAACAAATACAATAATAACTTAACAAATACAATAATAACTAAACAAATACAATAACTGAACAACTACAAATATTTAACTGCAATAACAACCCTCCCTTCCACCCCTCACTCCCTTCCCTCACCACCCCCACCCCTCACCACCCCCACCCCTCACCACCCCCACCCTCACCACCCTCCCCACCCCCACCCCCCACCACCCCCACCCCACCACCCCCACCCCCTCACCCCACCCCCCCCCCCCCCCCACCACCCCCACCCTCACCACCCTCCCCCCACCACCCCTCACCACCCCTAACCCCACCACTCCCACCACCCCACCTCCCCCACCACCTCCCCACCTCACCACCCTCTCCCCACCATTCCCCCACCACCACCTCTCCCCACCTCACTCCCCCACCCCCACCCTCCCCACCCCTGCCCCACCCCCACCTCACCACCACCACCCTCACCACCCCACCACACCCTCACCACCCTCCCCACCACCCCACCTCACCACCCCTACCCCCACCCCCACCACCACTCTCACCACCTCACCACCCTCACCACCCCACCTCAACCTCACCACCTCACCACCCCACCTCACCACCCCTCACCACCCCCACCCTCCCCCACCACCCCCACCCCACCACCCTCACCACCATCACCACAATAAACAACCAACCCGTCAACACTCCACCACCCCCCAGGCCTTGTTGTGCAGTGTTACCAATACAGTGTTGCTAAATAGTGTTGCTACAAGTACAGTATGATGCTAAGTACAGTGTTACCAAATACAGTGTTGCTAAGTACAGTGTTGCTACTAGTATGATGCTATAATAGTGTTACCAAATACAGTGTTGCTAAGTACAGTGTTGCCAAGTAAAGTATGATGCTAAGTACAGTGTTACCAAATACAGTGTTGCTAAGTACAGTGTTGCTACAGTATGATGCTATACAGTGTTACCAAAACAGTGTTTATACAGTGTTGCCAAGTACAGTATGATGCTAAGTAGTGTTACCAAATACAGTGTTGCTATACAGTGTTGCCAAACAGTATGATGCTAAGTACAGTGTTACCAAATACAGTGTTGCTAAGTACAGTGTTGCCAAGTACAGTATGATGCTAAGTACAGTGTTACCAAATACAGTGTTGCTAAGTACAGTGTTGCCAAGTACAGTATGATGCTAAGTACAGTGTTACCAAATACAGTGTTGCTAAGTACAGTGTTGCCAAGTACAGTATGATGCTAAGTACAGTGTTACCAAATACAGTGTTGCTAAGTACAGTGTTGCCAAGTACAGTGTTACCAAGTACAGTGTTGGTAAGTACAGTGATGCTAAATATAGTGTTGCCAAGTATAGTGTTACCAAGTACAGTGCCACCACGTACGAGTCCTCTACATCACGTACGGTACAAGAGACATCACGGACATACTCACCGCCTCACCTGGCACCACACACACGTGAAGACACTAATCACCGTCACACACACTCACCTGTAACAAGAAATAACATTATATTATACAACACACTCTAGTTATACAACACACTCTAGTTATACAACACACTCTAGTTATACAACACACTCTAGTTATACAACACACTCTAGTTATACAACACACTCTAGTTATACAACACACTCTAGTTATACAACACACTCTAGTTATACAACACACTTTAGTTATACAACACACTCTAGTTATACAACACACTCTAGTTATACAACACACTCTAGTTATACAACACACTTAGTTATACAACACACTCTAGTTATACAACACACTTTAGTTATACAACACACTCTAGTTATACAACACACTCTAGTTATACAACACACTCTAGTTATACAAAGTGTGTCGAGTGTATCATATTTATAACACATACACTCTTGGCAAGTTTCTTTACGCCATTTGCCTCTGTCTACCCAGCAGTAATTGGGGACCTGGATGTTAATCGATTTGTGGATCGTGTTCCGGGGTAATGGTTAGCCAGTGCAGTTGGCGAGTTGTCCGGTCTTCTCGGACTATTCCTTGACACTGGGTCATGCAGCTCGTTAACTTAGGGTGTGGTTATTGTGTTGGCGACAGCTTCTACACCTTAAACAAATTCGCGCCTAGGTGGCCCTTGGGCCGGCCATCCCGCACACGAGGGGCCACCATTATTATTTAGTTGTATACATAGTTTCTACGTAGTAATATATTATAATACTAAGTCAATCTCCGCCCCCCCCCCACACACACGGTAATATGAGCCAGGTGGTGAGTCAGAGGCTGTGATTGGCCAGTTATTGATGGATTGGATCAACTCCTCCAGCCAGTCATTACTCCAGAAGGAAGGGATGAAGTGGAGTGAAGGAAGAGGAAAAGGAGGGATGATAAAGGAAGAGGAAGAAAGGAAACAGTGGGTTGAATTAGGAAGAGGAGGAGGAGTAAGAGTAAGGAGAGAGAGAGAGAGAGAGAGAGAGAGAGAGAGAGAACACTTTACATGACGCCATTTTAACCATTCTCTTCTCTCATAATTTGAGGAGGTTAAAATACACTTTGGCGACCTTCTCATGACGCTAACGGGCGATTTCTGAACGATTTTTGGCGGTTTTCTGACGATATTTTGACGACTAATATCTTGGCGGCTTTTGGGGGAGGCCGGAGTTTGATATATTTTGGCGATATTTGATGAATCTTTTATATTTGACTTGTGGGCGATAGGTTCTGACGATATAACACAACCTGTAGGCGACATCCAGCAAACATCTGACACATTTGAGGGGATTTTCTTGCGATACTTTCCCTTTATTTGTATTTTTTTGTCTTTATCCATTTTCCGAAACGAACTAAAGCCGATTAATCCGACATGACCTTCAAAACCTGCAGCCGGTAGACGTGTACGTGTGTGTGTGTGTGTACGTGCCAGCAACCCACACACAGGTATTAACACGTAAAAAAAAAATCCATTAATTTTTTTTGGCGGCGAACATTTTGACGTTAAATCACACACACTCACACACACACACACACACACACACACACACACACACACACACACACACACTCAAAGGCACCACACTTGGCAAGCCTTCCTCATCTGTGCGTGCTTGCGGGGCGGGAAACATAAACAATCCGCAGTATGGTCGCTATTACCGTGTATCTCTGGTGGGGTTATCGACCTAAGGACACGACGCGCCAGCTGGGGGAGGAGCCGTCTAACACTATGTTCATATTTATGGGAGTTTAT
This sequence comes from Homarus americanus, assembly GCF_018991925.1. Taxonomy (NCBI): domain Eukaryota; kingdom Metazoa; phylum Arthropoda; class Malacostraca; order Decapoda; family Nephropidae; genus Homarus; species Homarus americanus. Next base: position 213,589 of record NW_024720513.1, read on the forward strand.
TCGGAAATATCTGTACAGGTGTGTGTGTGTGTGTGTGTGTGTGTGTGTGTGTGTGTGTAGTCTCAGCGCACAGACGCCATCTTCTCCGGCCAACATATCACAGTTCTAGAATTATGGGATAGACACATGCCCTGGGAGGACCATAGTGGGCTGGCCAGTATGGAATGAGCAGGCATGAGCAGAAACAGCAAATAACAGCAGAAGCAGGTAGTGGTAGAGGCGACACAGCAGGTGGTGGTGGTAGAGGCGACACAGGAGGTAGAGGTAGTGGAGGTGGTAGAGGTAAGTGGAGGAGGTAGGGTAGTGGGTGGTAGAGGTAGTGGAGGTGGTAGGATGGAGGTAGGTAGTGGAGGTGGTGAGAGTAGTGGAGGTGGGAGTAGTGGAGGTAGAGTGGAGGAGGTAGGAGTAGTGGAGTGGTGAGAGTAGTGGAGGTGAGGTAGTGGAGGAGGTAGAGGTAGTGGAGGTGGTAGAATGGAGGTGGTGAGGCGTTAAGGAGGTGGAGGTGAGGTGGAGGTGGTAGAGGTGGTGGAGGTGGGAGGAGTGGAGGTGGTGAGAGGTGGTGGAGGTGGGGGTGGTGGAGGAGGTGGGGAGTGGTGGGTGGTGGGGTGGTGGAGGTAGAGGTGGTGGAGGTGGTGGGGTGGTGGAGGAGGTGGGGTGGTGGAGGTGGGGTAGTGGAGGAGGTGGGAGTGGTGGAGGTGGTGGGTGGTGGAGTGGTGGGGAGTGGTGGAGGTGGTGGGGGCGACACAGGGAGGTGGGGGTAGTGGAGGTGGTAGGGGGGTGGTGGGTGGTGGGGTAGTGGAGGAGGTGAGTGAGTGGAGGAGGTGGGAGGTGGTGGAGGTGGTGAGGTAGTGGAGGTGAGAGGCAGCAGGCCTCACATACACACCATGAAATGACCTTACAGTGTTGGTATTCCCCTCTGATGACCCTTTTAGTCTGATGCTCCTCACTCCCTCTCCCTCTACCTCCTGTCCTTTCTACCTCCTCTCCCCTCACACCTCTACCTCCCTCTCCCCTCACACCTCTCTACCTCCCACTCTCCCCTCACACCTCTACCTCCTCTCCCCTCACACCTCCTCTACCTCCTCTCTCCCTCTCTACCTCCTCTCCCCACCCTCTCTACCTCCCTCTCCCCTCACCTCTCTACCTCCCCTCTCCCCCCCACCTCTCTACCCTCCCCTCCTCCCCCCTCACACCTCTCTACCTCCCTCCCCTCCCCTACCTCCCCTCTCCCCTCTACTTTCTACCCCTTCTCCCATTTTATAACCTGCTCTCCCCTCACCCCTTCTCTTCACCTCTCCCTCATCTCTCCTTCCTGGTGAGCTCTCATTTCCTCCAGTCTCCTCGTGCGACAGTGAGGGGGAGGGGGAGGAGGGAGGGGCCATAGAGAGAGAGAGAGAGAGAGAGAGAGAGAGAGAGGAGTCCTCCCCTCAGGACATTCCCCCTCTCTGTCAGCTGTCAGACACCAGCCGTATCATCCTCGAGACAGCTGGTTCAGGTATCTTTGGTGTAGCGATCAGATGGTGATTTGAAGAGTTATGGCTAAAAGTGAGATATGGTCTCTCTCTCTCTCTCTCTCTCTCTCTCTCTCTCTCTCTCTCTCTCTAGACCCACCTGGGATAAATAAAACATGGCGCTACTTCTCTTACGTAACACCAGTTGGGATTAAAGATTCAAGCGGCTGCCTTGGACGTCTCCGCCTTGAATAAGAGTTAGACGAATATTCCCTAGTTCTTCCTGGGAATACAAACGAGGCAAGAAGTAAACAGCGACACTACATACAGTTCCCCCTGGGATAAAAAGAAACGATGACTGGCCATGAAGTTCTCAGACCTAACCTAACCTAACCTAACTAACCTAACCTAACCTAACCTAACCTAACCTAACTTGACTGATCTAACCTAACCTAACTTGACTGATCTAACCTAACCTAACTTGACTAGTCTAACCTAACCTAACTGATCTAACCTAACCTAACTTGACTGATCTAACCTAACCTAACTTGACTGATCTAACCTAACCTAACTTGACTGATCTAACTAACCCTAACTTGAATGATCTAACCTAACCCTAGCAGTCTGACCTAACCTAACTTGGTAGGAGGGCAAGGTAGAAGGGCCAGGCTATAGGTAGGAGAGCCAGGTAAGTAAGAGGAGCCGGCCATATAAAGAGGGCCAAAGTAAGTTAAGAGGCCATGTAAGTGGGAGGGCCAGGTGGGTGGGAAGGAGGGCGGGTAGGTAGGAAGGAGGACCAGGTAGGTGGGAAGGAGGGGCCAGGTGGGTGGGAAGGGGAGGGCCAGGTAGGGTGGGAAGGAGGTCAGGTGGGTGGGAGGCCAGGCAAGGATGGGGAGTGGGTAATCAGGACAGGTAGGGGAGGCCAGGTGGGTAGGGAGCCAGGTGGGTAGGAGGGCCAGGTAGGTGGGAAGGAGGCCAGGTGGGTGGGAGGCCAGGCAGGTAAGATGGCCAGGTGGGTGGTCAGGACAGGTGGGTAGCGGGCCAGGCAGTTAAGAGGGCCAGAGGAGAGACAAATATTGACCACTTAAACATTCAAACTTCCAACAGACGGGAGAAGCGAGAGGCAGCCCCCACTACAGCGTCGCCCCCAGGCAGGTAAGGCCCTTCAATAACCTCTAAATAAACTCAGGTGAGCATAACATCCATCAGTGACGTCATAATAGACAGGTAAGGTCCTTCAATAACCTCTAAATAAACTCAGGTGAGCATAACATCCATCAGTGACGTCATAATAGACAGGTAAGGTCCTTCAATAACCTCTAAATAAACTCAGGTGGGCATAACATCCATCAGTGACGTCATAAGACAAGGATTGCGTATGTAAACAAGATGACGTCATCACTAAAACTCCTGAGATTTCGCTTATTATTGTTGTTATTATTATTATTATTATTATTATTATTATTATGAGTAGTAGTAGTAGTAGTAGTAGTAGTAGTAGTGTTAATCCGTTTATTTACTCAGCCTACATCTGGTCGAGTGAGCCTGGGGCACAAGGCAAGGCACAGGTAAGTGGTGTTGTCATTAAGGTGAGACTCAGGTGTGTATGGCCCAGAACCATGCCTGCAATGGTCACTTCTTTCCACCCAACACCTGCCACCATCATCATCACTATCACTTTTCTACCACCACCACCACACCACCTTTCTACCACCACCACCACACCACCTTTCTACCACCACACACCACCTTTCTACCACCACTACCCACCACCTTTCTACCACCACCACCCACCACCTTCTACCTACCACACCTTTCTACCACCACCACACCACCTTCACCACCACCACCCACACACCTTTCACCACCACCACACCATTTCTACCCCACACCACCTTTCTACCACCCACCTTTCACCACCACACCACCTACCACCACACCCCCACCTTTCTACCACCCCACACACCTTTCTACCAACACCACACCACCTTTCTACCACCACCACACCTTTCTACCACCATCACCCACACTTTCACCACCACCACACAACCTTTCTCCACCACCCCACTACCACACCACTACCCACACACACCTTTCACCACCACCACCACACCACCTTTCTCCACCCACCACACCACCTTTCACCACCACCCACCACACCACCTTTCTACCACCACCACACCACCCTTTCTACCACCACCACCCACCACCTTTCTACCACCACCACCACACCACCTTTCTACCACCACCACCACACCACCTTTCTACCACCATCACCACACCTTTCTACCACACCACACCATCTTTCTACCACCACCACCACACCACCTTTCTACCACCACCACACCACCTTTCCACCACCACACACCACCTTTCTACCACACCACCACACCTTTCACCACCACCCACACCCACCTTTCTCCCACCCCCACCCTTTCTACCACCACCACCACACCACCTT